>NW_013543457.1:40578-167066 GCF_000499545.2 Eimeria tenella
TGGAGCTCCAGCACCTGCAGGCAAGGGTTTGGGGCTTCCGCGGCGGCGTCTCATTCGTAGGCATGCTTTACTACTGCCACTGCTGCTGCTACTGCTGCTGCTGCTGCTGCGGCTGCTACTGCTGCTGCTGCTGCTAGCTAGTTTGCGTACAAGTTGCGTTTGTGCCGGGCCTGAGAAAGAATAGCGAGGCAGGTGAGGCAGAGAGACTAAAATGGAGCTGCCGCTGCTGCTGCTGCTGCTGCCTGGCTGCTGCTGTCGCTGTGCTGTTGTCACGGGTGTTCCTGATCGGTGCAGCAGCAGCACTGCAGCTGAGCCGCTGCTGCTGCTGCTGCTGCTAAAGAGTTCAACTAAATGAGAGTTACAAGCAGCAAAGAAAACATTAAGAGGCGCCAGGCAAAGGCCTTGAGCTGCTGCCTTCTTCTTTAGTGCGCGCCAACCCAACCGATGCAGCGCAGACCCTCGTGGGGCCCCCAGCCCCAAACCCTAAACCCTAAACCCTAAACCCTAAACCTTGCGCGAAAGGAGTGAAACCCTCGGCCTTCATGTTGCAAAAAGCCATTTGTCACTACTACAAATGAACTGAGGAGGCCTTTAAATGCATATGGGAGGGGAACAACAGCTCGGTTTCGCGAGGTGTATGTACACCCGACTCCGCCGCCGTCGCAGCGAGCCCACTCCTGAAGCTGCACCTGGGGTGTACGTACACCTCAGTGAACGCAAAAGCTGAGGCTGCTGCAGCAACTGCGTTGCGTCTGCTGCTGCAGGGAACTGCAAGGGCGTGTCAGTGCCGGCTACGCTGCCCTCCGTGTGTATCGAAAGGGGTGCTGCTGCTGCTGCTGCTGCCGCTGCTGCTGCCGCTGCACTGCACAGCAATCAGCTACTGGCTCTGCTGCGTCGTGAACAGTGGAGCTGCTGCTGCTGCTGCTGCTGTCGCACATCCAGCGGCTTCCGCTGCTGCCCCAGACGAGCTGACGTTGCTGCAGTGCCTGGCAGACTGCTGCTATGGAATCTCTTTGCTGGACCGCTGCTGCTGCTGTCTGCGGCGCAGGCACAATGTCACCCCAGTGAGGTGTACGTACACCTCATTTGATTGGCTAACTGCGATGTCCAGCGAAGCTTGCATGCGTCGAAAGAGAAAATAAAGTACAATTAATGAAATAAAATGCAAAAAGAGACAAAGAAGGGCAATAAAAAAAGTGAAAGGCAGGGGAAATTACACACGAGCTAGGTGGAGTCGGCACGCCGGCGCCGCCCAGCCTGCTGCAGCGGCTGCTGCTGTTGTTGCTGCTGCTGCAGCGTCTGCTGCTAGTGCAGCAACTGCTGCGGACCGCTAGGGTCTTCCTTAAGCTCCAGCGCTCGCAGCAAATGTGCTGCTTTGACTTGGGCGCTGAGGAGCCCTCGGGGCCCCGAGAGAAAAGCAGCCAGCAGCAGCAGCAGCGTAGCCGCATGCAGCTGCAGCTGCAGCGAGTGAGGGCTGACTCAACCACTAAACAGCAGACACAAGCCCGTGCTGCAGCAGCAAAGCCAGCGCGTTGCTGCTGCAAGAGCAACAGCAAAGCCGGCGCTGTGCTGCAGCTTCGCTGGTGACGGTCTCAGTGTGGGTGCTCTGAGCTGTAAGTACACTGCAACCGAGCTGCTGCAGCAGCAGAACAAAACTAAGCAGCAGCAGCTGCTGCTGCCAGGAGGTTTTACTCTCGAGCTCAACTGCACAGCCAGTTACAGGTTGCTGTTGCTGCTGCAACAGTAGCAGCAGCTGCTGCTGTTGCAGTAGCATTAGCAGCGACGGCAGCTGCGGCTGCTGCAGCAGCTGCGGCTGCTGCAGCAGCTGCGGCTGCTGCAGCAGCTGCGGCTGCTGCGCACGCTGACGGAGCAGCTTGTGCTGCTCGACTAAATTCAGGACAAACCCCTAATCAGAAGTTGTTATAGCTGCTGCCGCGCTGCTAGCAGCGGCAGCAAAAGCAGCAGCAGCAAAAGCAGCTGCGGCAGCAACAGGAGTTCGTGCGGCCTTGCGCCCAGGTCCAGCAGCAGCAGCACTAGCAACTGCAGTGCCGCTGCTCTGCGGGAGCAGCAACAATAGCAGCAGCTGCTGCTGCTGCAGCAGACTCAAATCGACCAGCTGCTGCTTCTCCGCAAGCAGCAGCAGCAGCAAATTAGCCAGGCTGCCTCACTGTTCGCCAGTGCTGTTTGCAGCCTCAAGCAGGGCGAGGACGTGCAGCCGGCGCTCGAACAAAGACTGCAGCAGCAGCAGCAACAGCAGCAGCAGCAATCCATGCGTGGCCACGAAGTGCATGAGGCGAAGCATGCTACACTGGTGAAGCCACAGGCAGCTGCAGCAGCAACGGCAACAGCAGCAGCGGGAGCCAGAAGACAGCACACCAGCTACAGCAGCTCCTTAAACAGCAAAAGCAGCAGCCGCAGCAGCAGCAACAGGAGCAACGTCAGCAGCAGCAAGAACATCACCAGCCATACTTTAGCACGGAGGTCTGCAATGTTCTGCTTCACCATCGCCCTCCTGCAGGAAACTCAACCCAGAGAACCCTAAACCCTAAACCCTAAACTCTAAACCCTAAACCCTAGACCCCAATCCTAAACCCTAAACCTCAAACCCTAAACCCTAACGCACTCAGTGGCGTTTGCCTGCTGCATCAGCACGGCCTGCCTAGCGGAGTCAAAAGCCTCAAACTGCGAGCGGCATATCTCAGAGCGCCGCTGAAGCAACAGCAGCAGCAGCAGCAGCAGCGACAGCACAAACACACAAAAAGAAGCAACATAAAAAACTTGCGCAGCAGCGAAATGCAGCACAGCCAACACTCAGCTGTACCTACGCAGCAGCTGGGGTGAAAATGCAGCAGCAGCAGCACTAGCGACAGCTGCAGCAGCGACGGCAGCAACAGCAACACAAGCAGCAGCAGCAGCAGCAGCAGATGCAAAAGCCGCTTACTGCGTGTGTTTCCATCTTGTTCTCCTTCAGGCAACGCAGATATGCCACGCCTGCAGCACCAAACAGCAGGAAGGGAAGCTTCAACAGCAGCAACAGCAGCAGCAAATGCACGTGGACGGATAATGGATCGAAAGCAGCAACTGCAGCAGCAGCAGCAGGCCTACCCGGAACGCATACAGGGTTTTCCAAGTCAGCCGCCTCTCTAAACATTTTCATGTACATATCAGCCTGCAGCAGCAGCAGCAGCAGCAAACATGAGACACAGCTGCAGCCAGAATTTCCTGCTGGAGCGCCACTGGGCCCTTCGCAGCAATCAAAAGAAACGGTGGTGGCATGAACAACAGCAGCAGCAGCACCTGCTGCTGCTGCTGTGAATGCAGAGGCCGCAGCAGCAACCGCAGTAGCAGCAGCAGCAGCTGCAGCAGCAGCAGCAGCAAAGTACCTTCATCTCCCGGGCGTCTACGCTGAGCGCGTCCTCGAGCTTCGGCTGCAGCAAAAAATCACCCATAGCTGCATGTGCCGATCGCCGCAGCAGCAGCAGGGGGGAAGAGCAGCAGCACCTGCCGCAGCAGCAGCAACCGCAGCAGCAGCAGCAGAAGCAGCAGCAGCAGCAGCAGCTTGCCTCCCCAGTCACGAGGTCTGTCCACAGGGCTCTCTGGGCGTCTGGGAGATCCTTACAATTCACCGACAGCCCCACGAAGTTGTGCCGCCGCAGCAGCGCATGCAGAGCGCGGTGACGCTGCAGCAGCGGCAGCAGCAACAGAAGCAGCAGCAGCAGCAGGGGCACTGTGACAAGCCGGCCACACTCATCTCTCAGTCGCCTGAAGCGAAAGTGTATTGCTGCAGCAGCGGCTGCTGCGGTTGCTGCTCCTACTAGTTGCCTTTGCTGCCGCTGCTGTGTAGCTGCTGCTGCCGCTGAAACTGCTATTCCTGCAACTATTGCTGCCGCTGGCTGCTCCCGCTGCCGCTGCTGCTGCTGCTGCTGCTGTGGCATCTGATAACTCTGAGCAGCACAGCTGCGGCTACCGCTGCTGCAGCAAGTGGGGCCTGTATGTAAGCGGGAGAAACGCAGCTCGCTCCAGCAGCAGCACCAACGGCAGCAGCGGCATCAGCTACAGCAGCAGCAGCAACAGCAGCAGCAGCAGCAAGATGGCCTGCTGCTCACCTCTAGGGCCACCTTCCTCTCCAGAAACCAGTCCTTGAGTTCTTTCTCGAGGGCCTGCAGCTCCTGCTGCAGTGTCTCGACAGCTAGCTGCCGGCGGTCCACAGGAGTCGCCACGACCCCAACCCCAGCAGCAGCAAAGCTGCCCAGCGCCCCAAGCAGGCGCCCGCAGAGGGGCATCTGCAGGAGCAGCAGCAGCAGCAGCAGCAGCGGCAGGGATAAGGCCTCGTGCAGAAGAGGGGCTGAACTGCAGCAGCTCTGCTGATGCTGCTGCTGCTGCGGCTGCAAGGGAGGCGGCGCAGGTCAAGTGGCAGCGGGTCTTCAATGACGGAGCAGCAGCAGCGGCAGCAGCGGCTGCAGCTGTTGCTTCGGCAGCAGCAGCCACGCCAGCCACAGTAACGGCAGCGGCGACCCCAGCAGCAACAAATAACGTAGCAGCAGCACCAGCAGCAGAACAAACAGCACCAGCCTCACTTTGAGAATGAAGAAGTGAGCCGCGGAGTCGAAAGTGAGAAGCCTGAGGGGGCTTCTAGGGTTTGCCCCCAGCTGCTGCCGCTGCAGCTGCTGCTGATTCTTCTAGTGTGGCTGCTGCTGCAGCTGATGCCGCTCTTCTTGCTGCTGCAGCCACTACCTCGTGATTCAGCCGGAGCGGCAGCCACGGGATCGCCTGTAAGGCTGCAGCGCTCCTGCCTTCACTGCTGCAGTTGCTCCTGCTGCCTGGCTCGCAGTGGGGCCCCTTCTGTTGCTCTTGTCTTGTTTTTAAATGTGTTTTTTTGTACTGAAGTACACATTCGCTGGTACCTCTCGTCAGCAGCTGCTAACGAGAGCAGCAGCAGCGGCAGCAGCAGCGGCAGCCGCCACTGCTGCTGCATGCGCCGCTGGGAGTGCTGCCTAGGGAACTAAATCGGTTCTGTCTGAGCGTCTGTATTGTTTTCTGCATCAGTTAGCTCAAAAAGGCTCTTGAAATAGGTCGTGGTGTTGCGCTACGAGCAGCAGCAGCCGGCTGAGCAGCAGCAGGAGCAGCAGCAGCGGCTGCAAGTGTCCTGTGCTCTTGAGTGGCGGTAGACACAGCAGCAGCAGCAACACAGCGCCCCAGAATGGCAGCAGGGGATCTTCCCGCTTCCGGCGGCTCGGGCGCCTCCCCGGCCTCCCCCTCCGCAGCAGCAGCAGCAGCAGCAGCAGCAGCGCCGCTGGCCCTCGAAATCACCCAAACTGCCCACTTGCTGGGCGAACAAAATGGACTTCGACACCAGGACTTCTGCCGCTACAGAAAATACCTCAGCCGCAAACTCGGGCGCCTGCGGCAGCAGCTCGACGCCAAAAACGGCAGACACAGATACACCCCCAAGCCGCTCCCCGACAACATTCAGGACGAAAGGCACGCAAACCTGCTGCTGCTGCTGTTGCTGCCGCTGCTGCTGCGCCTTGGGGCGGCGCTGCTACTGCTGTTGCGCTGCGTGGCGGCGCTGCTGCTGCGCCTTGGGGCGGTGCTGCTGCTGCTGTTGCACTGCATGGCGGCGCTGCTGCTGCGCCTTCTGGCGGTGCTCCTGTTGCTGCTGCTGCCTCGCTTTGCAGTGGAACTGCGTCTGCTGGTGCTGCGCTTTGTGGTGATGCTGCTGCTGCTGCTGCTGCTGCTGCGCGCTGTGGTGACGCTGCTGCTGCTGTTGCCCCTGGTAGTGGTGTTGCTGCTGCTGCCGCCCTTGCTGCTGGCACCGTTGCTGACGTCTGTTGTGTTTGTAGGTGTCTTGCTGCTACTCGGCTGTCAGAGGAGATGCTGCTGCTGCTGCTGCTGCCGCAGGTATTTGCTGCTGCTTCTAGTGCAAGCTGAACGGGCGTGGGCGTACGGCATGCAGCTCAAGAGCGACAATGCGAACTCTGTGACGCCTGTACGTTGATGCTGCTGCAGCATCGACTGCTGTTGCTGAGGCTGCTGTTGCTGCTGCGGTTGCTGCTGCGGCTGTTGTGGTTGCTGCTGCTGCCTACCGTGTGTGTCGACTGTTTCATCCAGCGGCGACGGCAGCAAGCGGCAGCAAGTGGCAGCAGCGTTCCTGTGTTTGACTTTTGACCGTTGCTGCTGCTACTGCCGCTGCAGCCGCCGCGTGCAAGCCCTGTAGCTGCTGTGTGTGCTGTTGCTGCTGCTGCTGCTGCTGCTGCTGCAGAACGCGAAGCTGCGGGCGCACTCTATCCGCCGCTTCGCCAAAGCCGTTTCTTATGCGCATCAGCTCGAGGCCCTCTGCAAGGGGCCCCGGGGGGCCCCCAAGAGCTCCTCAGAAGCACCAGCAGCAGCAGCAGCAGGTCCTGCTGGAGAGGCAGCGGATGCAGCAGCACCAACAGCAGCAGCAGAGGAGGAGGAAAGGGGCCCTCTGTGCGACGGAAAGACCTGTTTGGACGCGCTGGCTTACCGCTGCTTCATGGAGTCTGTCCTGCAGCAGGAAAAGGAGCAGTGGACAGCAGCAGCAAACACGCTGCAGCAGCTGCAGCAAGTCTACGTGCAGCTGAAGCACCTCAGCAGCACGCAACCAGAACTCGAGAAGCTCTACAAGGCAAAGCTGGAGGCCCTTGACCCGCTGCTGCGTCTTTGTGTCTTCCACTCGGGCGACATCCGTGCTGCTGCGCTGCAGCAGCAGCAGCAGCGGGCAGCAGACAGAAAGAAGCAAGCAGCAGCTGCTGCTGCAGCGGCTGCCGACGGCAGCAGCAGCAGCGGCGTAGCTACGTGGAGAGACGCCCCAGTTAGCCCCAAGAAGGACAAGCCCAGAGCAGCAATTGCTGCAGCACTCGCCAACTGGGAGCAGCAGCAGCTGCTGTCTGTTGAAACGCTGCGCGCAGTTGCTGCTGCTGAAGCAGCAGACATCAAGGCAGCAGCGCCAGCACTCATGGAAAGGGATGCACAGGGATGGGCGGAACAGTGCGCTCGCTGCTGCTGCTGCTGCTGCTGCTATGGGTGTTCCTGCCGCAGCTGTTGAACTCAGGCTGCTGCCAGAGCCTGAACGCTGAAATACATTTGCGTGTTCTGCTGCTGCCGCTGCTGCTGTTGCTGCTGCAGGTATGGCGAGGCGTCAGCCCGGTTTCGTGGCTGTGTGGAGCTGATACACAGAGAGCTGATGGTGAGTTAATAGGCTGCTGTGTTTGCTGCTGCTGTTGGCGGCCTTTGCTGCCGTCTGCTGCCACTACTGTTGTGTTTGCAATGCCTCTGCTGCTGCTGCTGCTGCTGCTGCAGGCGGAGCCTGAAGAGGTGTCATGGCTGCAGTGTCAAGGTACCCCGACGCATTCACACGCAGCAGCTGCTGCTGCTTCCGCTTTAAGGCATGCAAGTTTGCTGCTGCAGCGGCAGCTGCTGTGATGCTTGGCAGTCGCCACCACTGCTGCTGCTGCTGCTGCTGCTGCTCTTTCTGCAGGTTTCTGCATGGATATGAGTCGATGTTTGGAAGTCGAGCGGGACGCGCTGATGCTGCTGCGGTGCCTCCTCAGCCTTGCTGCTACAGATGGTTAGTTGTGCTGCTGCTGCTGCTTCAGGTCAAGCTCTCCGGCTGCTGCTTCTGGACTGCTGTGCTCTGTCTAATTTGCTTTCCCTGTTGGTGCTGCTGCTGCTGCAGCGGATCTGAAGGGAGGTCGGGAGCTGGCAAGGGCGCAGGAAGGATTTCGTTTTGCAAGCCTTTTGCTGCAGGTACGTTAGGGCTGCTGCTGCTGTTGCTGCTCTCGCCGCTGGTGCTTTGTGGGGTGCCCTGTGTCGCTAAACTGAAGGTTCTGCTGCTTAGTGCTGCAGCTGCTGTTCTGTGTCGCTGCTGCTGTTGCCGCTGCTGCAGGGGCTAGAACGCATGCAAGGAGAAGAGACGCTGCCCGAAGACCGGGGGCCGCAGCTGCAGCGATGGGTGCAGGTTGCCAAAGACAGCAAGTAGGCGAAGAAACAACAGCAGCAGTAGCAGCAGCAGGCTCTGCTTCTAGTGCATCTGCTGGTGACCTGCCTGCTGCTGCACCCCCCTGCGGTGTATGTACACTGCGCTGCATGCAGAGCGACGTGTTTGGCAACGGCCATCGCCTGTGGAGGGAGTTTAGCTGAGGCTTTCGGTGCGCTGCAGCACAACAGCAGCGACAGCAGCAACTGAAGATGTTCCTGATGCGCAGCTGCAAATACTTGACACCTTCCGGAAAGTGCCACCACGACTGGCCAACTAATACTGAATCTGCTGCTGCAGCTACTGCTGCTGCTGCAGTGCTCTTTGTGCTGTATGCGTCGTGCTGTCCTCAGTGTTGGCACGGGCTGTCTCTACGCGGCAGGTTCCACTGACACTGAAACCCGAGGTAAGAGTGCTGCTGCTGCTGCTGCTGCTGTTAGTGTGGTGGTGTCACCGCTGCAGTGCGTTCTGAAGGGAGAGTGTCACTTCTTGTTCTTTTTTTTGCAGCTGCTGGCGGTTACAGCATTGCAGCTGTTACTGTTGTTTTTGCCTTGGATGTGCTGCTGCGGCTGCTGTTGCAGCTGCTGCATGTGCTGCTGCAGCCGCTGCCTTATGCCTGCTGTGTGGCTCGTGTTTCTTGGGCGTGCCTGCAGCTTGCTGAAGATCCCCACGAGCGCATCGATCTGCTGCTGGCCGCCATTTATGTAGGAAGAAGCCCGCTTGCTCCTGCTGCTGTTTCTGTCGCTGCTGCTCTTTTTGGCAGCAGCCGTTGCTGCCGCTGCTGCTTTATTTGTTGCTGCTGCTTCTCCGGTGCTGCGTGTTTGCTGCTACAGAGGGTCACGGCCGTCGCTGTGGGGCAGCGCGTGTGCCGCTACCTGTGCGCCCTTCTCCGTCGTAAGCTGCAATTTCGGGTCCTAGGGTTTAGGGTTTATAGATTTGGGTTTATGGTTTGAGTTAGTGTCACGTGGGAAGGGTTTGAGGCTTAGGGTTTTGGGTCTAGGGCTGAGAGAGGGTTTGCTACGAGCCCTTGGACGGTTACCGATGCAAACTGCGCCTATGGGGGCAGCAGCAACAACGATTTTCTCTTGCTGCTGCGGCTGGAACTGTTGCAGCAACCGCTGTTTATTTTCTTTTGTTGCGACTGCTGCTGCTGCAGAGACACAAAACCTCCAGTCCTCTGCGCCTTGCGCCGCAACCACTCGAGAAGCCATGGGAGAGTCAGCAGAAACGTCTGTACAGAAGCAGGTACACGCTGCTGCTGCTGCTGCTGTTGCTTTGAGTTCGTTTCTGCTGCACTGGTTGTTGCTTCGAGGGGTTGAAGGCTTGCTGCAGCAACTCTGACAGCTGACTCTCCTGCCGCTGCTGCTGCTGCAGTGGTTTTGTCTGCTTCCGTTCATTAACTGCTGCTGGTGCTGCTGTTTGTGCTGCAGCTGAACTCAACAGTTGGTCGTTTGTTGCTTCCTGCTGCTGAGCCGATCGCCTGCAAGCCTCACCTCTTTGACTTGGTAAGTCTGCGCCTGCATGCGGCTCTCCGCGTGGCTTTTAAGAGGCAGACACCCGCACCAGCAGCAGCAGCAGCAGCAGAGCAGCAGCAGCAGCAGCAAGAACAACGATTCGGGACTCATTTTGCTGCTCTTTTCAGGCTATTTCCTCCCTTAAGCCTCCCGACTTGTCTAAGAAGACTGGAACTTCGACGGGACGCCGTTTGGGCGGTTTGCTGAAGTCGCTGTGGGGCCGTTAGCGGCCCGTGGCTGCAGTGTATTCCTGTGGTTTTGTAAATATGTCTTTATTTTGTTTCTTTTTGAACAAATAAGACCATTTCCACTCCCTGGCTGTATGCCTTCTTGCCCATTCTTTGTTGCTTCTCCTTCGCCAGGCGATGGAAACAGCTGTGCTCTGCAGGCTCGAAGTGCAGCAACCACTTTGCTGTCCATTTCATATCGACGCATTTGCTTCTTAAATCCCTTTATCTTTTTCTTCTTTCCCATCTTATACACAATTCGGTTTATTTCAGCTCTGCCGTCTGATCTCTCTCTTCCCCCTGCATCTCCTTGCACTCGCCTTTCCAATGTCGTTTGAGAAACGTCTGGCCACTGCGCAGCAGGAGGTTTGCTCTTGCTGCTGCTGCTCTTGCTGCTGCTGCTGCTGCTTTTGTGGTGGCCTGGCGGGCATGCGAGGCGGCAGAGTGGAACTAAACAATAGTTGGAAGCTGCTGTTTTGTAGATCCCGACCCCCCTGACGAAACTGTAGCCCACTGAGCACCACGATAGAAACACAACATTATTCATTACCAGTGTTGGCCTAGATTTTAAGCTTTCTGCATGCGCTGTTGCAGATAGCTGCCCGTGGCTAGCTGCAGCTAGCTGTGTGTCTGTGCCCGCGGGTTCCGCGAGGTGCGCTGCGTCATAAATTTCCGAGAGGCAAAAGCAGCAGCTGAGCAACAGAGCTACTTGCGTTTTAACAAAGAATATTCCTTATGCGAAACAGAAGGAGAATCTCGAAACGAAGTCCTTGACTGTGTGTCGCCTTGGTTAAGCACCACACACAGCAGAGCGAGGCAGCATCGGCAACTCAGCTGGTTCCTCTTAGCTCTCCGAGGACGCTCTGTGTGCCGCTGCATGCGTGCGTGCATGCATGCATATAAAAGTGCGAGCATGCATGCATTTGTATGTGCACGCATGCAAGGTGCTGCAGCAGCTGCTGCCCAGGGCCAACTGCTGCTGCAGCAGTTATATCTGAGGATCTAATGATCTCTGTCATGCACACAAGGCAAATCGCCTAAATAAGTATTAGTACCTTTTCAAGAGATGTATCGCCTTAATAAGCATCAGTGTCTTTCCAACAGGTTCTGTCCAAACTGCAACATCTCAAACATGGTGCAGCGCAGCAGATTTCTTTGTGCTGTTCACTCAGCAGGCTAAGCCTGGAGGCCCCAGAAAGTGGCAGGTAGCCAGAATTGTACTGCGCTGTTTGAGTAGATTCCGCAGCAACAGAGGGCTCTGTAGCCAAGAAAGGCCCCCACTGCTCCTCCAGCTGCAGCTGAGGGGCCTCTCCTTAGCCTGAGCCAGTGATGCAGTTTGTTGTGAGTTTTGTTGCACTATTTCGTGCTGAGTGGACCTGCGCTGCAAGGTTGTAGCTAAGGCTCTACGTGGCCGTGCAGACCACTGGACCCAGAGGCGTGCAGCTCAAAGAAGATAACAAGAGCCTTCTTTTTGGCCATCGTGCGGCAAGAACTTTTATTTAAAAAGGATGGTGGGCTCGGAGGTACAAAAAGGAGGTGCAGAGCCACGCTGTACTAGTCTTCGCACCTTCAGTGTCAATGCATGTATGTGCTTGAAGACATGCACGCAATGTTTCATTGCCTTTTACGCATATGTATGTACCGCATATGTATATGTAAGCATGAGCACAAATATGTACATAAACGCGACTGTTTATATGCAAGTACCGTCTATACATACGTGTATATGCTTAGAATGCATGTGGTTTCTCTTGCTTGTCCTCGCTTCAGCACCTTTCTAAACCATCTTACATTACGCTAGGGTTACCAAGCACTGAAAAAGGCTAAGGGGCGCCAAAAATGTACTCAGTAACTCAAGGCAAGGCAACAAAGTGAAATGTATTGTTCTGCGGATAAACGCTGCCAGCAGCTGCTGCCAGGGCCCCCGTAGCTCTGCAAAAAAGAGCAGGAGGAGCAACTATATTTTGAATTATTCGAAACTCTGTAACTCCTTCCAGTAGAAATTGAACGTATCTTGAAATGCTGCTAGGGCCTAACTGCGCGCACTGGAGGGGTAGCTTCAGTGTGCATATATGCATAGCGTCCATCTTTTGTTCCTCTGTACAGCAACAGCAAAATCAAATTCGATAAATAAACGAAGTTGACGTCGTGTGCAACGAAAAGGCAGAAGGAGCAACTGCTGCAGCAACTGCTCGCTGACAGCCCCAAGCAGCCACGAGTAACGGGCATAGGCAAGCAGGGCACAGGCCCAATTAGCGAATGAAGTGGGGCCCTAATGGCAGCCGCTGGAATCTTCCTTGTTTTTTTGCTTAGACGACGGCAGGAATACCGAATAGGGGCCAAAAGAACGCAACTTCCCTCGCCACGTAAACCCGCAACACAATGGGGGGCGGGGGCGGCGGCGCCCTCAACAAGCTCTTTCCGGGCTACAAGGACAAAATATGGATGAAGGTCCCCGTACAGGTGCATTTATAGTCCCTTATACCTGTGGAAACCCTGAAGGAGCGCCTCACGGCGCCCCGGAAACTGTAGTTGAAATGCGCTGCAGCAGCGGTGGAACCGACGCATCTCTGGCGAAGCTGCGACTGCTGTAACCACCTGCTAGCCCTCTACCAGCCCAAAATTACAGTGAAATGGGCAGAAGCGTCTTACGAACGTCCCAGACGGCGCACAGTGCTCCCAGGGCGCGCGCCGGCTCCAGTTCAAGTTTCTTGGGCCGGCGTTTCTGTTGCTCTCAGCTGCACCAGCAGCTGCAGGCATGTTCAGGCATGCATTTGTATGTGTCTTCTGCAGTGGCGGGAGCGGCTGGTGCGTCACTGGAACACGACTTACGAGAGGCAGGTCTACGCGCAGTGCGTGGTGTTCAACCAGCGGCTGCAAACCTACAGCAAAACGGTGCTGGACCCGCTGCGCCCCGATGAGAAGTACAGCCTTCCTGCCGTTGACTACAAGCGGCAGAAAGCTAGGGGGACTTTGGTGGAAGGCGCGGACTTTTATATTCCCGACAAACACGCACAGAGCCGCTTAGCTCGCCCTTTCGAGCCCTACACGGAGGAGGAGCAGGAAACGCGCCAGCGCTACAAGTACCAGAGGTAACGGCTCATTTATTGCATGGAAACACGAAACTAAATCATATATTCTGGTCATATTCGTTTTATTTGGACCATTTGCGCCTATAAGTGTACTTGGACTCCGAGCATTATGTCCAAAACGCCAGCAGCGGTCACCCATGCTTAACCTTCGCCTCCGATTGCAAGTTCGGTTCAGCTTGACTGCGTGCTCGTCTATGCAGCTCTTTTGTTTTTATTATTTTGATTTATTGTTTATTTTAAATCCCGGAGCCGCCTAGGAGCTGCTGAGTCCCAGTGTGTTCTTCTGTGGCTTTGCAGCTTGGGCTTTTACTTGGCTGTGGCTCTGGGCGCTTCCTTCGTGCACGACTGCTTCTACCAGCGCCGCCCCGTCTGCTGGTGCCTCGAGAAGGAGCCCCCGAGGCCCCCGCATTATCCTTTTTGGTTTAAATCTATTTTCCACTCCCACGACATCCCGTCCGTCCGTCGCGGCTACGAAGTCTACAGAAAGGTAGCTGCTGCAGCACCAGCCCGCTTCCCGCCAGCAGCAGCAGTGCTTGCCATCAGAGCCTATTTCGGCTTGAGCTGCTGCAGCTGCTACAGCAGCAGCAGCTGCTGCTGCTGCTGCCCCCGCCTTGGGCGTGACTGGAGTCCAAGGTGGTGCGGGGCTGCTGCGGCTTGCTGCGTCTTGCTGCTGCTGCGCAGGTGTGCTCCACGTGCCACTCCATGGAGCAGCTGCACTTTCGCCACCTCGTGGGAGAAGTGCTGCCGGAGCTGCGGGTGAAGCAAATTGCTGCAGAGTACGACGTCGAGGACGGCCCCAACGACAGCGGCGAAATGTACACGAGGCCGGGCGTGGCTGGCGACGCCTTTCCCAAGCCGTATCCCAACGAGGAGGGTAGGCAGCAGTGGCTGCGTGTTGCAGCAGCAGCTGCGTGTTGCAGCAGCAGCTGCGTGTTGCAGCAGCAGCTGCCGGCCACCTGCAGGCGCAGCCTATTGCTTCTTTTTCCGTTTTCTGAAGCTTTCTGCGTGCATATCGCCCAGTTTCTTGAGTGTTGCAGCGCTTTTAGCTTCTTTTTCATTTTTAGGAAGATTTTTGCGTGCACTTTACCCAGTTTTCTCGAGTATTGCAGCGTTCTTGGCTTCTTCCTTTTCCCTTTTCCAAAGCTTCCTGCATGCCTAGTTTCTTGGCTATTGCAGCACTTTCCATGGGAAAGCTGTGCTGATGGCCCCTGCTGGAGCCCGCTTGCTGTGCGGCCTGCAGCTGCGCGTTTCGCCAACAACGGCGCCTATCCCCCAGACCTCTCGCTGATCACCGGCGCCCGCATGCACGGGCCCGACTACATCATGGCTTTGCTGAACGGCTACCACGAGCCGCCCATGGGCGTCGAGCTGCGCCCTGGGTTGTACTGGAACGTGTGGTTTCCGGGAAACGCCATTGCCATGGCTCCGCCGCTGCAGGACGAAATGATTGAATACGAAGACGGCACTCCCTGCAACGTTTCCCAGATGGTGAGGTTCTTCAGAAAGCATTTGCAGCGAAGCAGATGCAGGCAGCAGCTGCTGTAGCCCAGCTGCTCAGAGGCTGGCTGCGGGCTGGGCACTGCGGCGTTTCCACGGGGCTGAGGGGCCGCGGGCGGCGGTGTTAATGAAGGGAGCTGCAGCTTTATTTGTAAATTTGGTGTTGTGCATGCATTTTTCCTTTGTGTTATTTTTTTTTTTTTGCTTTCTAGAGAAAGTGTCGCTAGCTGCTGCCTGCTGCGTGTGCGCTGGCCCGCAGTCGAAAGACGTGGTGAACTTCCTCACCTGGGCCACTGAGCCCACCTGCGACGAACGCAAGCTGTTTGGCTTGAAGGCCGTGAGCGCAGCTCTGCTGGGCTGCGCGCTGATGACTGTTTGGTGGCGTTTCTTCTGGGTCATTTATGCCACTCGCCGCATTGACTTCGGCAAGCTCAAGTACCTGTGACCACTGACCCCTGGTCCAGTGCATGCGGCTCTAGGGTGCATGTGTGCATTGACTTGTATACTTAAAACTACATTTGCATCTTTATTTTGTACTTGTGTTGTTCGGGTGCTTCTATGCACGTGCGCCTCTGTCAATATGACCATACAAATGCAAGGGGAGCTGGGAAAGCGAGACCGAAACTGCTGTTGGTACCTACTCGGTGAAGACTTTCTGCCCAGCTCTAACTGCAGCGACCTAGACTTCCCGAAGCAGCTGCAGCAGCAGCAACTGCAGCTGCTGCTTTACGCGTCGGGGCACTCGGCAGCTGCGCCAGCAGCACCTGCCGTCAGGCAGGCGCAGCGGCGTGCCGGTGTCTGCCGGTGTCTTTGGCGACGGTACGTACACCCGAAACAGACCGAAAGGCGGCGGGGCAACCTGCCCCATAATTTTAATTTATATATGGAGGCATAGAATGCATAAAGTGTTCATATCCGCAGCTGCGCGACCCGTGCGTTTGCTGATCGTCCCCAGCACTAGGTGCTGAGGCTCCGTGCCCGCAGGGGGGCACCTCTTGAAGTCGTTAGTGGTGACAAGCCTGTGCAGTAGATGTGCCTGGCAAGCGTACTCTAGTTAAGGATCCACCGCGGTCTTTTGCAGGGAGACTTGCACGACCTAAGAAACGAGGGGAAGTGAAACCGGCGCGGGAGTTCACATTGAAATAAGCACTTATGGCAATGCAGAGTAGCGGAGAGCCATGTGGTAGGGCTCAAAAGAACTTCGGTGGGCGTGAATTGCCCCAGCGGCGTTGGATGAAGGACACGCCTCAGGCGTGCACATGCACGTACGCGCTTAGTACAGATCTGAGCTTTACGATGAGTTTTGGCGATATTTTCTATGTTTTAATATGTTTTTGTTGAAAGGCATTGCGTAAGGATATTTATTTGGGGCGCACTGAATTTTAACAACGTCGCAAGGGCCACTGGGCAGAGCAGACCCGCGTGGGGTGGTCTCGGGCTGTAGGTTGCCTTCTTCGTCCAGTTTAGTTGATCAGGTCGCTTACCTATTTTTTCTGTTGTTCTTAAAAATCTATAAAATGGTATAAATTTGCATTTTTCCTTACGAATGAGCGCTTGGTGGCGCTTCCGGCAGGCCCCTCCACTGAATTCTGCTAGCGGTGACCTCCGGTCGCAGGGCGCATTCGACTTCAGGTTAGCTGAAACAAGACCAGATAGAATTCAAAAATGTCAAAGTTAATTTGACAAAATAATAAAAGAGGGAGTTCTTAGTCTTGTCATACTTCTTCGCCGACCCCACGGCGGCAGGCCACCACCAGCAAGGCCTATGGAGTGAATTGACGTGCTGTGCAGCTTCCTCTGGCTTTCTCAGCCACACAAACCCAACAATAAGATGACTCCAAAGCATTCAGACTTCGGCTCCTTCTTAGGGGGCCCTTCAGAAGCCCTTAAGAGAAACCCTGGTAGGGCCCCTGAGGATCCGCCTGGAAGTCCGCGCTTCACAGCTGCAGCCCAGGCTGCCAGCTCCCAAGCAGCTCATGCTGCCTCATCCCAAAGGTCCACACAGTGCCGCATTGGTCTTCCGAAGTCTTGCCCGACTTCAGCTCTGCCGCAAAGAACGCGTAGGAGGCCCACATGGGCTCCGCTGCAGCGCATCGCTAGGGCTCCCTCACCCCTTGGCCGTCCCCCGCAGGGCCTCCACTGCGTGCAGATTTCCCCTTTACCCAAGAGAAAATGTCAAGGGCTGCTTCCCAGTCTCTGTCCTACTGCAGATGCCGCTCGCTGCAGCAGCGCTCACGAAGTTCCTGTGGGTTCTTGCCCCAGCGCCATCCATGCAGGCAAGGAAAGCCCCCAAGACACCGCCAACAGTCTTTCTGCCTGTTCGCCGAGCCTTTCAGATGAAGCAGGAGAAGGCAAAGACAGCTGCAACGGCAGGAGTTCCAGCGCTGCGGCTGTTGAAGACTCAAGGGAGTCCAATGCTCCCTTATCAGCGCAAACAGAAAAGTCCCCCCTAGCGCCCTCCGGCTCAGCAAGCGCATGGGGCAGCCTCCTGCGGCCGCAGTGGATGTACTGCAGCAGCGCAGAGCTGACGGAGCACTGCATGCAGCTGCAGAGCGCAGAGCCCGCGCCCGGCGTCCCGGGGGCCCCAGGGGCCCCAGGGGCCCCCCCAGGCGGCGATGGCGGCAAACCCTGCATCCCTTTGCAAGGCCTGGGGTCCTACTGCGAGTCGCTGTACCGCTGGGGCTGGTGCTGCCTGCCGGCCCGCTGCAGCCGGGAGTGGCTGTCGTCGGTGGCCCCCGTGTGCGTCTCTGGGCTCTTCCTGCCATTTGCAATGGTGCCCACAGCCATGACTTGCGCAGTGATATCGGGGCTGCCGGTGGCTGCTGCGCTGAACAGCTGCTGGCTGTTGTGTCTGCTGACGGCGCTGATCGGTGGGGCCCCCGGCACAGTGTGCACCATAACGGAGGCCCTGGCCACAGTGCTGGTGTCGACGGTGACTGAAGACTGCAGCGGAGGGACCTGCATTCAGAAGGGCCGCGAGTTCCTCTTCCCCGCGGGAATCCTCTGCGGGGTGGTGCAGTGTGCCTGCGGGCTGCTGGGGCTGGGCAAGCTAGTGGCCCTGGTGCCTGCGGCCTCGCGCGTGGGCTACGTGGCGGCGGTGGCAGTGATCAACTTGCGGTCGCAGCTGCATGCATTCAAGTACGATCCTGTCTCGTCTACGGGCTACGAGTGGCTGGCGGTGCTGCTGATGGTCCTGCAGGTGTGTCTGGTGATGCATCTGTGGCCTCTCTGCGTCCCCGCCTCCCTCAGCAGGCACATGCCCGCCTCCGCTGTGGCCCTGGGCCTGAGTGTCTTCTCAGAGTTCATCTGCGTGCGGCGGCTTTGCCGCATGCGCACCCGCACTGTGGGAGACGTCAGCGCCTTGGCTGGCGGCGGCAACATGCCTACTTGGTTTTTTCTGTCGCCGTCTTTCGTGCAGCCCAGCAAGCAGCTGCTGTCCTTCAAGGGTCTGTACACTCTCCTGGAGGTCGCG
Organism: Eimeria tenella; assembly: GCF_000499545.2. NCBI lineage: Eukaryota > Apicomplexa > Conoidasida > Eucoccidiorida > Eimeriidae > Eimeria > Eimeria tenella. The sequence goes on from NW_013543457.1 coordinate 58,377, forward strand.
CTCACTCTCGTGCTGCTCACCTCCATGTCCACCTTAATGACTCTCGAGAGGCTGCAGGAAGACAGCCGCTGGCGCTACAAGGTAGATGCCCAGCTGGTCGCTGTAGGCCTCTCCAACTCCGTCTCTTGCCTCTTTGGGGGCCTCCCGGGCACCACTGGCATGATGACCTCTTTGCTGGCCAGCCGCATGGGCGCGGCGGGGCGGGAGGGGCCCCTGCTTTCGGCTTTGTTTCTCTGTGTCTTCACTTCTGTTGCTCATCACGTGCTCGACGCTATCCCCCTAGGGGCCCTCAGCGGGGCCATCATCTACACAGCACTCAGCGCCGTCAGCTGGCGCTCCTTCGTGCCTGTCGTCGCTGCCTGTTTGCCTCGCCGCCTCACCCGAAGGATCGGCTGCATGCGGCTGCGATCTAGCAAAACTGACGCGGCGGTGATGCTCGTGACTTGCGTTCTGGGGCCCTCCTACGACTTGGGAGCGGCGCTGCTCATAGGCATTTTCATCTCGCTGGCCTCCTTCGCCTGGCAAGCCCACCAGTCTTTCAATCTCGACTGCCACCTGGATGAGGAAACAGAAACCAAGTTCTACTTCATTCAGGGGCCTCTGTTCTTCCCTACCCTCAAGCGCCTGCAGAGCCTCATAGACGCCAGCGTCGCGCCGAAACGTTCCGTCGTGCTGCTGCATACAGCAGCAGCAGCAGCTCCGAGCCCCAGCTCCCCCGTGCTCCTCGCTCTGGGCAAGGTGCTAGACAAGCACCAAAAAGAAGGCAAACAGATAGCCCTCTACGGCGTCGACTTCAAAGGCGCAGCCATTGCTCTGCATGCGGGCAGAGCCCTTGAGGCGCACAAAGTCGCCGTTCGGCGCGCCATGGGGCTGGCACAGGCCTAACCGCCTTTGCTGATCCCGGGTGCTCTCCACCTTGCCCATCAAGAGCGGCTACAGCTGTCTTGAGCCAGCTAGCCACTCCATACCTCTTGGCTGCAGCCAACAGGAGGCAGCAGCTGTGCTGTGCCGCCACACAGCTGCTCCATCGGGCTCCTTTTTTTTTGCACTTTTCTGCTTCTTCCGTGTTGTCTCAAGGTACCTACAGTCTGCCCCGTAGGTATTTTGCCGCTGCGTCATTCCTATCTAATGCTAGCTCTGGCATCATCTGCTTCTAGCCCTGCGCAAGCTGGTACCGCTATTCAGTATTCATCAAAATGCCCATCTGCGGGTTTCCAGCGCTGCCTCTGCTCCTGAGTTAGAGATGGGCTAGAAGCGAGGGGCTTTTCTGGCTGTGGCTTTACCTCGCCCTCTCTCTATGGTCTATCTGTAGCTCCACAATGGCGCATGCATTCCAGCAAACTCTCCGCACTTTGGCACTTTGGTCTGGCTCTAGGTTACAGTCCCATGACGGGAACCTCGCTGCTGGTGAGCTAGCCAGGTAGCTAGCTAGCTTGCGAGCCTGATGAATAGCTACAGCAGCAAAGCCAATCGGCTGTGTGCACCCAGCCTTCCCTAGTCGGCAGCTCACTGCAGATCCGAAGAACGTGTGAGGCGCGCTGGCCATATACTCTCAAGCAGCTAGCTACCTGCCTAGCTAAGTACGTTTTGGCCCGCCTATACGCAAACGGCGCATTCTATGCAACAATCCGCATACACTGCATGCACGAAAGCAGGGATCTCAAAGATGCGCGGCCAGGCAGCACACACCTTGCTGCTGCTGCTGCTGTCCCGCTGCCCGCGCATAATTCCCTTCTGCAATGCCCAACCCTCCTTTCACTGGTGCTGCTGCTGCTGCTGCTGCCGATGTTACGGTCATCTCCCTAATTTGTTGCAGCTAGACCGCAGAGACTGCGCAGCCCCGCTAGCCTCGTCAGTGAGACTGGCGGAGCCTTCGAGTGCGCATGCAGCAAATGAAGACGCATAGCGGAAGCTAAAGCTGCGGAGCTCTTCCGTGTCAGTGAGTGCACATAACTTGTTCCCTCCAGTGGTAGACTTGTGGGCTGGTGGCTAACTAGCCACGCCGTGCCTAGCTAGCTAGCAAAGAGACTGGCCGGCGAGCTGGCTGGGTAGCTAGTTTCCAGGACTTTTGGTGGTCGCAGCCATCTGCCTCTTCGCCTCTGTGAACGCCTCTATGGCCTTCTTGAGCTCCGGCTGCGGCACCAGCTGCTCACGGGTCAGCGGGGCCCTGAATGCAGCAAAAAGAGGCATCCAGCAAAAAAGTGTGTCTAGCTACAACGCAGCCTCCCATTTGGTTTGCTGACAAGCAAACTGTGGCTGTGTGTGCTGCTGCCTGCAGCCACGCAGAAGGCGTGTAGGACCTGACACGCGCAGCCCCCAGACACAAACAAGCCACGGAAGCAAATGCACCCACAGACGCCCACAGACGCACGGCTGCACCCCCTGCATGCATACAGCCTGCATGCGTAGGCGCATGTAGTCGCCCGTTTAGCTCCGAGAGCGCATGCACGTATGCATGCATGCACGCAAGATGCATGCATGCGCTAGCGTCCACCGCGGGGACCGTAGCTCCACACACCTGTTGAAAGGATCGGAGGGCTCCGACATGAGGTGCCGCTCGATGTTGCGCCTGTCAACGATGACTTTGCTTGAGGGCAGCAGCACGGGGTCTGTCATCAAGTCCGCCATAATGGGGTCTAGGAACTCGGGCTGCACGCAGACGGACAGAGGACCAGTACTTCCGCTGCTGTGCCTGTTGCAACAGCAGCTGCTGCAGCAACGACAAAAGAAAGCCACGAGGTCCGAAGATACGAAAGTATCTCGAGAACTGCTGCCGTGTCACTTGCAACCACTGTTGTTGTTGCCAGGAACAGTAACCGCCGCGGGAGCAGCAGTTGCAGCTGCAGCAGCAGTAACGGCAATAGCAGCAACAGCAATTCCAGCAGCAGGTACCGGCACGTCGTCGAGGTCGATATCCTTTCCTGCCTGCTCCATGTCGGCCAGCCGCTTCACCAAAGAATGAAACTCCTCCAGAAGGACCGAAGACATCAGACCCTCGCGGCGCGCAATGCGGCACTGCAGGAGAGGCAGCAGTTGCAGAAGGAGCAGCAACAGATGCAGCAGAGGCAGAAGCAGCAGACGCAGCAGTGCAGCGACAAGGGATGCTGCAGCATCGCTTCACCCCAGATTACCGGATAGGCAGACGGGTGAACGGCACACCCGCCAGCAACAGAGAAACGGTGCAGCGACATCTGCCAACTTTTGGGTTACTTTCGGTACGCTGCTGTTGCTGCTGACATCTTTTCTGCTGCTGCTTCTGCTGCTGCTTCTGCTGATGCTTACTGCTTTGGAGATATTCGTCTGTTTGTAGTATCGCCCGTCCCTCAAAATCTCCGCAATTATGACTTCCCCATTCGTCTTGTCAGCCTGAACTGCAGCAGCACAGCAGCAACAATTGCAGCAGCGACGCTCATATAAGCAGCAGCAGCAGCAACAGAGTAGCAGCAGGGAGGCCTTTAATCCTAGCACTGTAGTGGGCACAAGCAGCCACTGCCTCATCTGCATTCTGAGCCCCAACCCCTGCGCCCAAACCCTAGAGCACAAACCCCATTTCTTAGCCCCAAAACCGAAACCCTAATTCCCAGCTCTCGACTCTAAGCCCTCAGCCGCCTGCGCACGTAGGTACACATAAGCCTCCAAAACTGTAGACAGCCAGTCCTTGGGTCTGAAGCTGTAGGTCTCCATGGAGTTGACCTGAGGGCCGCACGCCGCCGGTGAAACTGGCGTGTAAGGTTTTTTAGCTCAGGCTTTGCGGATCTATATCGCCAGTCAAATGACTAGCTAGCTGGCTAGCTAACCACGGGATGGGGAGCAGCGCACCTTAAGCTGGAGGCACCTTGGCCCCACCAAGTGGTCTAGGCAGCAGTCCAGGGTGGTGACAGCCTGAGGCAAGACGCTGCTGCTGCTGCTGATGACAGCCCCGCAGTGCCTCGACAGCAACGTGAACAGGCCGCACGCGCTCTGGCCAAGGGAGCACAAGTCCCGCGCAGTAGTTTGCAGCCGCGCCCAGGGCTCTCTCTCCAGCGGCGACTGCCCCTCTAGGGATCCTGCCACTGCAGGCGCAGGAAAGGGGGGAGCCGGAGGCACAGCAAAAACAGGCAGAGATGAGAGGAGATGTCGAGCAAAAATGAATTGCAAGCGCTTTCACATGCAACCCTGTTCGTGCTGCTGCTTCACTACGAGGCAACCCTAATGCACTAACAGTGCAAACACTGAAAGCTGCTGAAAAGGGGGAAATTGAAGGAGGCAGGGGGCCAAACAGACACGACAGGCTGCAGCAGCTAGCAGGCGGCTCGCTGCTGCTGCGGGTCCCCAAACGGCCGCTGTTATCTCTGCAGCTCCGCAGGCATCCATCTACCCTTCTGGCAGCAAACTGTCACTTTGGGCTGCTGTTGCTGTGAGGCTTGGCCTGCGTCATTTGCTGCATCACTGGCCTATATCTTAGCTCTGCCCTGTTCGCCGGCCCTACCTTCGTCGACGTCGGACTCTTCCTCTTCCCCACCAGCAGCAGGGGCCCCCTGCGTCGCCCCAGCAGCTGCAGCAGCAGCGCCCGCAGCGCCAGCGCGGGCCCCAGTCTGGCCGGGCAGTGGGGCCTGGTCGTTATCTCGGCCTGCGCATGTACCACTGGGGTGTACGTACACCTCAGGACGGCGCAGGTATGACCGCGCACACGCAGCTGCAGCAGTCAGCACTTGCCAAGCGAATAAGAGGGTACAGAGCCCCAAGGTTATCAGTCGGGAGGAGGCGCTGTTAACGGGAAGGCGAAAGGCTCGTGGCCCCTTTAAGCGCATTTCGCCCGAACAGGAGAGCAGCATAGCAGCAAAAGATATATGTGGGGCAGGAAAAGAACAAAAAAGAAAGAAAAACAAGCGAGTATAAAACAGGGCACACACCTTCCAGCTGCCTGCGTCGTATCTCCACAAGAGCCTCCATCGCCTGGTCCACTAGGGCTGCGACGTCATTCAGCAGCAAGTGAATCAAATGCAAGAACTTCTGAAGGCAGCAGCAACAGCAGCAGCAGCGGCCACAGCACTCACGCTCAACAGCTGCAGCCTCTGCGTCATGCACAGCAATTGCATGCACGGACGCTAACCTTGCTGAGGCTGCTCTTGCCGCTGCTACTGCTGCTGCTGTTGCTGCTGCTGCTGCTACACGTCACTCAGAGGTATGCAAGCGCTACAGACACAAAAGAAAAATATTGGGAGTAAGCGGCAGCTGGAGACACAGAAAGCAGAGTAAGCGGAGAAGAGGCAAAGATACGCAGGGAGGCTGTGCATGCGAAGACAGCAGGGAGGCGTGAAAGATAAGAGCCAAGGCAACAGAGACAAAAGAAGATGAACTGAACACTGAACGGCCTACGCACGAAGCGAGGCGCAAGAAACGCCACAGCAGCAGTAGCAGCAGCTGCAGCAGCAGCAAAGACACAAGACATATGCGCACCTCGGGGTGAGCCTCAGCGAGGTCCTTCATGTTAGTCTTGTAGTCTTCGTTAGCTAGCAGGCGGCGCAGCATGTCCACAATAGGAATCCTGAAGTTAATTCTGTCGTAATAAGAGCCTGAAGCGGCAGCAGCGCAGCAGGCAGAAAGAAGCCAGTCTGGTGCATGTGCGGCGAGCTTTCACAGGGCCCCTTTAGGGGCCCCAAGGGCGTCATGAGGCCCCCAGAAAGCGGGCAAAGGATGCACAAGGGGCATTGAAGGGGCTCTGGCCTCCAGGATAGAGACAGAGCCGGCGGTGGGACACAGACGAAAAGAGCTTATTAGAGAGCGTCAGAGCTTTTAGACTTTGTCCTGGCAGACTGCATCAAATTCGCGGCGCCCTGAGCAGCAGCAAACGGGCGCTGGTATGGCCATTGCGAACCTCTTTCTGAGTCTATGAAGACCTCAAACAACGCGGGCAGCAGAAAGCGCTTCGCCACCGAAAGCGACTCCAACCGAGAGCGAAAGTCCTCTAGGAGAAACAGCCGATGCAAAGTGCGGCAGGCCCTGCGGCCGCACCCCCAGCAGTAGCAGCAGCGGCAGTAGCAGCAGCAGCATGAGAAAAAGAAGCTAGTGTGGCAGCAGCAAGGTGGGCGGCCGCCCCTGAACACGGGCAAGTAGAGCAGCAGGCCAGAGACAGCAGCACAATAGCTGCAGCGCAAGGACAGAAATGCAACAGCAGCGGAGTGGCCCCAGGGGTCCCCTGGAGAAGCAGCAGCTGCCGCACCCGTCGCAGCGTGTATGTACACTGCGGAAGAAGCCAGGAGAGCCCATGACAGCAATGCAGGTGGCAGTAACGAGCTCGGCGTCCATGCTGCTGCAGGGCGAGACTTCGCCGCCCTGCGCCCCCCGCAGACTGGAGTAGACAGCCTGCAGCTCCGCCATGTGCCGCATTGAGAGAAAGAGGTCTTCTATGATGCCGCTCGGGAGCACTGCAGAGCCACAGGAAGCCAACAGCACAGCGCACACACCCAACGCACACGCCCGTCAGCCTCGGCCCCCGCTGCTGCAGCTCGGGAGCTGGCTTTCTCCAGCCGCCGCAGCATTCCGCCTTTCCCAGTCGCCGTGTGACTACTGAGGGTGGGCAAGGCCCCAGCAAACTACTGGGCTGGTTGAGCCGCGATATATGCGCAAACTTGTGCGTCCGCGTAACGTTATATATGCATATGTGGACGAACGCTGCATGTGCATAGATACACTCTCGTATACACGCAAGTATACGCATGCGTATATGTGATCAAGCAACACGCGTCTATCTGTCCATACATATACACATAAGTAATACATATTTTATTACCCTCTCATGCATATATATATATATATATATATATATATATATTTCTTGTCCGTGCATGCATACATATATATATAAGTACACCACATGTGCATTTAACCTGTGAATGCAAACATGGACTACTAAACATATTTGAACAATACGTCAACAAATATATGCATGCATAGCATGCATACATATATTCGTAAAAAAACATCAGCGCGGTCTGTGCATGCCCGTACACCGCTCTAGTGCACATGCATCTATACATATATGCATATTATTTATACTATATAGATAGAACAGCCTGGACCTTCTCAAGCAGGCTCGTCAACAGATATGCGCACGTACGCACGACTATGCATGCGCGTATATGCTGTGGGCGACTAGCTCTATCTGCAGCTATGCCTCTAGTGCCTACGTGCCTCTGCACCCCTCTGTCTCAACTGACTGCAGTGAAGGCTTACGTGCAAATTGAGGGGGAGGCTGCGAGGGGTTTTCCGCGCCGCCGGGGGGAAGCTGCGAAAACAGCCGCATCTCCAGGCGGCGGTGGCTGCAGTGCAGCAGCAGCGGCAGCCGGAAGGTAAGCAGCAGCAAAAGGGGGAAGACGAAAAGACGAGCGCGGAGACGGAGAAAGAGTTAAGGGAGAAAAGGAAAATAAATGGCCAAAGGAAGAAGAGGAGAAAAATAAAAGCCCCGAGAAAGAAAGAGCAACAGCAACGCGGAGGCAGACAGGAAAAGCAAAGGAGTCCCAAGAGATAAGTGTAGCAATGATCAAAGAAGCAGCAAAGACCCAATAACGCCAGTAATACCTGAGTCAGCAGCGCCGCATAGCGCCACTTCTGGCTCGTCAATAGAGCGACAGCTTTGGGGTCCTCTTTGCCGTCTGGGGCGTAGGTGTACATACACCCCAGCAGCCACGAACAGAAAAGGTGTGCGAAGTGCCAGTATAAACTGCACAGGCGAGGGTGCAGCAGGATCTGCAGCAGCAGCACCAGCGGAAGCCGGCAAAAATGATGCAGAACGTAGCAGCAGCCAGCAGCGGGACGGCCGCCGCCAGCCCCAGGCCCAGCAAACGCATGCATCCAGGAGATAAAAGGAAAAACAAGCACACAGTCAAGCAGAGAAAAGAGGCCAGTAAGGACACAAAATGAATGCACAAGAGGTCTGGGGACTCAGACGGAGGAGGGGCAGAAGCTGCACACGCAGCAACAGAAGACAAAGCCCAATACCCACCACACGCCAGCCAAGGACTTCTGCTATAATGTGTTTCGCCTCTGTTGAATTTTGCTGCATGCCCTCGTCGTGCCGCCGCTGAAAGTGGTCCATCCAACGCATGCACTCGTTGGCGCAGGGGCTGCGGCAGTAAGCACATACGCAGACCCTTGGACTGCTGCTGCTGCTGCTGCTGGCACCCCTGCTGCTGCTGCTGCTGCTGGCACTCCCGCTGCTGCTGCTGATGGCACTCTTGCTGATGCTGGCACTGCTGCTGATGCGACACGAGGTCGGAGCGGCTACAGACTGCCGCCACGAGGGCGGAGTTAAACAGGACAGTAGCGGCAAATCAAGAGTCAGGGGAAGCAGCAGCGCCATGCGGCAAACAACAGCAGCAAACAAGGTTATGGCAGCAGCGGCGAAGGCTTCAGTAATGGCAGGCATAGCAGCAGCAAAAGCAGCAGCAGCAAGCCGGGCAGAAGCAGTAGAATTGGAAGGACCATTAGGCAGCCCAGCTCACTTGAAGCAAAGCCTAACAGCCCTGATTGTGAGCCAGAAGACCTCGGCGGTGAATTTCGAATTGGCGTCATCAGCAGCAATTGTCTGATAGAAAGCCTTAGCTGCTGCTGCTGCCTCGCCCTCCCCCAGAAGCGCCTCGCGGCGCAGCGGCCCCGCCACCGCCAGCCGCAGGGCGTCGCTGGGGGGACCGCAGGTGGCGTAGAAGGGCGACAGCTCGCAGCTGCAGGCAGCAGCAGCACGCGGCGCGCAGCCGCAGCAATGCAGGTACGCTGAGGCCGGGCAAAAGGTGCAAAGAAGCAGTAGCAGCAACAGCAGCAACAGCAGCAGCAGCAACAGCAACAGCAGCAACAGCAGCGGCAGCAACTGCAGCTACTGCGGCTGCTGCGACACCAAGTGAAGCTTCCTTGGTTGCGCTTGGGCGGCTCGAGAGGCTTTTGAGGCTTCCGCAGCAGACATACATCTTCTCATATTTTATCGGGTCGACGAGCAGCAGCAGCGCGTGGAACACATTTATACAGAATCCAAACGTGTTTTGGCCTTGCGCCTCTGTAAGGGCAGCGACAGCAACAATAGCAGCAACAGCAGCACCAGCAGACCATGAAGCACACGGGTGTCGCCAAGGACCATGCAGCTCACACAAAATAACACCCACACGGCTGGTGGAGCTTCATGAGGAGGAGGCAGCAGCAGCACAAGGAGCTTAGAACAGCAGCCTTCGCAGGAGCAGTGGGCGTGCAGCGGCAGCAGCACAAGAGCGCAAGACAGCAGCAGCTGCTGCTGCATACTTATGAGGAAGGAATGGAGGGGGTCTGCTGACTCCGGAGTTTGCTGTTGCAGCAGCATGTGAGCGTGAGCTGCCTTGGCCCGGCCCTCATTGGAAGTCAAGACAGCAGCAAACCACAGAAGTACACGCTGCCTCTCTGCCTTCCCTGCGCGGCAGAGATTCTTCAGAATCTGCGGCAGCAGCAGCAGCAGCAAAGCGCATGCAGCGACAGCGTAAGGAGCCACAAACAGACACGCAAGCAGCAGTACCCCCACTAAGCTACTGCAGCAGCCTCTAACGGGAACCCTTGCAACAGCACAGCAGCACACAAAGCGAAGCACCCGAGCCGCTTGTTTGCATATGGTGCAGCAGCAACTAAAGAAGCAGCACAGCAATAACGGCAAGGCACAGTAAGGCTAGCTAGCTACAACGTCCGTCTACGCAGTGACGACAACTGCCGCGTTAATGGCAGCCGCGGTGCCAGAACTGGCCCCCTTAGCAGCAGCATCAGCAGCTTCAGAGTATATCACAACACAGAAGATGGCAGCAGCAGCAGCAGCAGCCGCCACCTGGTTGTCAATGTCCATGAGATTCTGTATGTCGTGTCTCATGCCCTGAATTGTGTTCTGCAGGTACGTCGGTGCCAAGGCGGCGCTGCCCGCAAACGCACGCTGCACGCTGCTCTGCTGGCCTTTCTGAGCACAAAACCTAAACCCTAAACCCTAAACCCTAAACCCTGCAGCCTAAGACGTCACTTCTGTGGCCGTCTGCTGAATTCTCCACGCGAGCATTTTCCGAAACTCAGCTCGAAGTCACTATGGCATCACACACTTCACGTCCAGAGTCCTACACCCCTCGTCAATCGTAAACCCTAAACCCTAAACCCTAAACCCTAAACCCTAAACCCCTAGCCACGCAGCCCCGAAACCCCACGGGCAATGCTTACGGGCAGGACTGGCCCGTCTAGAGGGGTGAAGGAGAGTAGCCTGCCCAGCAGCGAATTCTCTTGCAAGAAGAAGCCGGGCTGAGAGGCCGGCAGTGGGGGCAAAAAAGGCGGAGAGAAGCAGGCCCGGTTGGCAATAACTGCAGCTGCAGCAGCAAGACAATGCGAAGCAAAGAGAGCGGTCAGTGCAACGGTAGCAGCAGCACAACCACGCAGCAGCAACGGCAGCAGCAGCAACGGCAGCAGCAGTAGCAGCAGCAGCAACTTGGTCAGACGTTGCAGTGACCAGAAGCAGTAGCAACATCCTCAGCAAGGAAAATCGGCAGCAGCAGCAGCAGCAGCAGCAGCATTGCTGTACCGATTGGTTTAAATGAGGAAAGAAAGCGGATGGCTCCGACAGCGGGCGCTTTGTAGTCTCCTACCTAAGAAGCAAACAGCAGCAGCACGCAATAGACCCATTCCATCACTGCACTTCTGGCTGCAGCTGCTGCAGCCGCGCGGTTCGTGCCGCTGCTGCTGCATTCGCAGCAGCAGCAACGACAGCAACAGCAGCTGCAGCATCCCCTGCTCTGCCTCAGGTGCCTCTTTCCCTATGTCCGGACTGCAGCTGTGCCTTCCCCTGCCACAAGCACTAACAGCCGCGCGGTTCCCGCTGTTGCTACTGCAGCAGCAGCAGCAGCAGCAGCGGCTGTTTCTGTCTCCCTCACCGCCCGGCCCGTGAGCGCAGCAAAAAAGCCGTCCACTGCGGGGCCAAAAGCAGCAGCAAGAGCTTCTTCTGCTGCTGGCGTCTCCTGGAGCCCTGCAATGAGTTTGTTCATAAACACTGTGGAGGCGCCGCCCTCTAAGAACTCCCTGAACTGTACAGACACCTGAACGCAGCAGCAGCAACAGCAGCAGCAGCAGCTTGTCCAGCGAGGCTTGGCAACTACAGCAGCACAAGGGAAGCTGACAGTGTCGTCCGGAATAAGCCTGCAGCAGCAAAAGCAGCAGCGGCAACAGCAGCAGGATAAACAGCAGGGCATTTTCTCACTGCAGCCACCGGCGGTGGCTCTTCTAGTTCAAAAAGCTCCAAGCACGTAAGCAGCAAAACGGCGTTGCTGACAAGCTGCTCCTGAACTGTTGCTGTTGCAGCGACCCGCCTGTCGGCTGGCAAATACCTGAAGTAGCAACAACAACAGCAGCGGCAGCAGCAACAGCATATGGCTGGACAAAGACGGAGCAGCAGCAAGCCCAAGTGCATCCACGCCGCCAGCAGGGACTCCACCAGCAGCCAAGGTCGCCTTCCTCTACCGGTGGCAGCAGCAGCAGCAAAAACAGCAGCAGCAGCAGCAGCGGACGTACTTGATGTACGTATCGCCTGAAAGTCTGTGGAAGGCCTCTGCATTTGCTCTGAAGACATTTTGACTTTTGCTTCGCCACAGAAGCTGCGTCTGTTCTATGAGGATCTCCTGGACCACGTCGACGCGCAGCCTGCGACGCCGCAAACCCAAACCCTAAACCCTAAACCCTAAACCCTAAACCCTAAACCCAAGTTCCCGGCTCAGCGCGAAGGGCGGGCGCTCGACCCGCAGCCGGCCGTCAGAGCTTTCTGAAAGGGTGCGGCAGCAAAAGCTGCGCTGCTGCTGCTGCTGCTGCAGAGAGTCACTGCGCTGAAGATGCTGCTGCTGCTGCTGCTCCTGCCGCGTCCGCGTACCTCGGTTCCAAGCCCTCCCTAACGCACTCCTCCGCCAGCTTGGGAAGGTACAGACAGTTGGGGAAGACGCCGCCGTCCGCGCGCACCCGCAGTGACGCCTGCAGGAAGCGGTCTTCCTTGATCTCGCGCTGCTCCTCTGGACTCTTAGCTGGCCGGGTCCCGGCTGCTCCTGCTGCTGCTGTTGCTGCTGTTGCTGCTGTTGCTGCTGTTGCTGCCGCAGGCGCTTTGGGAGCTTCTTCTGCAGTGGCAGGAGCCCCTGCTGCTGCTGCAGGCTCCCCAGGGGGAGCTGCAGACGCACCAGAACCGGCATCGGGGGGGAACACAGCCCCCGTGGCTTGGGGCGATTCCATGCCCGCCAGGCGCCCTTATCTGGAAGCTGAAGACCTAAAACACTATGTTCGCTTTGGAGATGCCGAAATCTGCTGTTGCTGCTGCTTGGTCTGCTGCACGGCTGCCGCAGCTGCTGCCTGCTCTCGGCAAACCGGGCAGAGAACGAGGCTGCTGGAAAGTCTAGCGTGACCACTGGTCCGATCAAGCGCCAGATTTAAGCGTCCATGAAGTCTTCTAGTTGAGATATAAGGGGAACTACCCCTCTAGGCTATGTATAGCTCAGCTGGTCTGGCTGCTCCGTATTTGACCGCCTGCTGCTGCTGCCAAATAACCGGAAGATGTGGAAGCCATTGGCCTCTTTTTGGAGGACTTTTTGGTCCAAGCAACTCAAAGGATAAGGGAAAGTGGCATGTAGAACCGTAAGAAATACGTAGCGGATGCTGTCGCCCGCAGCTCCCTAGGCCGCTCTACCGCGACCAGCGCATGCGACGGAAGTGCCCAAGCAGTGTTTTTTCTTTGTTTTTCACACATCGTTTTGATTTTGCAGGAGTTTTCGATAATTAGTGTAAGTATTTCGGCGCCAATGTTACAGGTATGTGGGGTTGGGATGCAGGTTCACGGCGGGTGTTGTCGCCGGTAGCCTTACAACACCGTAAGGAGGTCGGTTACGTTGCCGCTCCGAGAAATATGAAACTTTCCCCCAGTAAACCAGTTTAGTTCGTTTCAAGGGCATAAAGACATGCAGTTGGTGGCGAGAGATGAGGCAGTCCGCTGTTCTACGCGCCGGGGGACCTCCCTCTGTTACAGGTCACCACCTACAGGCAACGTAAACGGCAGCACCGCACGAGTTGATGCACTACTCTGTGTTATTTTCTTACAAAGTTAATTGCCAGACGGGCTCTGGCCAGCCTGTGGAGCAGAACCACCTCCTAAGGCCTGCCAGAGTCGTTGTGGGGCAATTGCTTAGGCGCAGCTTTGCGACGCTGCAGGTGCAGCGGCACCCCAGAGAACTACGGAAAATCCTTACTTAAGAAGGCCTAGCTTTTCGGTGCAGTAACTTCAACTTGGAAGGTGCCCCCCTCCCCGAGGCGCCATGCAGCCACCTCAATCTCAACCAGGCCTATTCAACGGAGCAGCACACTATCAAATAATGTTTTAAAATTAAATATGCAAATGACTAAAACAAAAAATTGAGACTTGCGGAGGAAAAAAGAAAGTTGCATTTCCGCAGGTTTCACATTCTGGCTGCACTAGAGGTAGAACGACAATTGAATATAAGGCTTTGAGTACGGCTTTTGAACGAAGACCGAAGTAATTAAGAGTAAACATCGAAAGTCCTGCGCAACTAGAGTGTGAGGTATAGCCATGAGAAAACTGCACAGGCCAGCACTGCTTTACGGAGAGTCCCCTGCTACTCCTGGAGTTGCGTTCCCTCTGGAACACTGTCCAAATTTTTCTCATCTCTAATTTGTTTCATTCAACTTCGGGTTTTCTGTAAGCCTTGAGGTCGCGCTTGTGGAGTCTTGATCTTCGCTCACAGGTGTCACGAACTCATCCCAATGCTAAAGACAAAGCGCTAGCCTAGCACTCTTGTTGCTGGGGCCAGCTACACATGCAACTATCAAATCTAATTATCGTGAAGATAGCAAATTGAGGCGGGAATCATTTGACGGGGCTACTCGCACGGGAAATTCAGATTTCAAGAGTGAAGTCAAGCTTGCAGACGGGCATGGTTCATGGAGTTATGACCAGGCACAAAGGAAGCGGAATAAGAACGGCATTTGGAAGGATATTGATAATAACAATGATAATAATAATGATAGTGGTAATAGTGGTCATAGTAATGATGCATTTCAGTTTTCCTGAACGGAGTCTGTCTGCACTCCAGAATTGCACCTGGGCTACAGCGAACACCAGGAAATGGCCCGTCCTAGCACACAGCAGCAGCAGCGAAAGTAGCAGCAGCAGCAGCAGTAGCTGTAGCTCGGAGGTAAAGTCCTTCAAGCCCACAAGACACAGGGTCACGGCGCTCCCCTGCAGAGGCTGCAGGAAGCGCCCAGGGAGAAGACAACAGCTTCGATAAAAAAGCTCAGCTGGATCTCAAATGGCAGATAATTATATACAGAAGAAGCCCGCTTGGCAACGATAGCTCTAGGGGCCCCCTCCAGGTGGAAAGGGGCCTGCGGGGAAACGCCTGGAATTAGATATTTTCTGCTTTCTTTCAAACTCATGCGAGTCTGCTGACTCCTCTGTAGTAGCCTTTAATGCGCAGCGTAGGCCTTTGCTGCAGCTTTGGCCTAAGAGCCGCGCCCCACATTGCAGTAGCTACGAATATGCAGCTACAGAGGCGGTTACCGACTCTCTTGCTGACTCAATCTGCGAAGAGAGCGCACATCTCACTACATATGCAGCTTCTATAACTCAAAAATCAATGATTTCATTGCATGGGAAACCCCAAAAGGTTATTCAAGCTTAGCGTCCCACAGCTCTACCCGCGAAGTCCTTCCCAGCCCCAAGCAGTAGTACCCATTGCTCGTGATCACTGTGTAAACCCATTTCACTGCAGCAGCCGCTGATGGCCTCAATTTGGCTGTAATTTGCATTAATTTGCATTTCTGACGCGGGTAAAGATCTTCCTTCTTAAACTCCACTCGCGCCGTGTAGCAGGGCGCTGCGGCGGCCGTCAGTCTTTACGTAGCCAGCGGCACTCAAAGATTGCATCGGCATTAACAAGGGAATTCACAGGGCCGTAGCCCTATTTAGTGGGCGGCGTGAGGTTTCTAGGTGCAGCAGCAGCTGCAGCAGCAGTAGATTGGACCTCCGAGCCGGCGCTTCGAGCCATGACAGACGACGAGCAGCAGCAGCAGCAGCAGCTTGCAGCCCTGCAGCTGGGGCTGCAGCAGGTACCTCAGCTCGCAGTTTCTGCTTCCACTTGCTTTTGCGAGCCTCCTGCGCAGCTGTTGCAGCAGCTGAAGCCGCTGCAGCTACTGCAGGGGTTGCCCCTTCTGCTGCTGCTGGCACTGGCCTAGATCGTGGTACAGAGCCCTGCCAGTTTGTGGCCATGCATGCAGACAGTTCTGCTGCTGCTCATTTTGTCCCTGCAGGCGCTGGAGGCCCAGAGCATGCTGGCTTCATTAACTTCGCGGTGCTTCACGAAATGCGTAGACAAGCCCGGTGAGCGTGGCAGCCGAGGTGTATGTACACTTCAGCAGCTCTTTAGCATCACCATAGCCCTGCTGCTGCACACGCTTCATTGCCTTGAGGCCCTCACACACGAATCGTGGGGCCCTCTCGCAGCCGATTTCACATTCCAGATTATTTAATATCACATTATTATCTATTTAGATATATTACAGCTATTTGGACACTATTTTGTTACTTGACGCGTCAAATGCTGCCCTGCTGCTGCTCCTGCAGGCCGGTCGCTGTCCAGCAGCCAGCAGCAGTGCATCTGGCAGTGTGCTCAGAGGTGGAATGAAGTGCAGCACTTTGTGGGGATGCGCAGCAGAGCTCTGTTGCAGCAGCAGGGCGCTGGGGGCCTCATGGGCGCTGCTGGCAGTGGGGGGAACCTTTCAGGCGACAGCCTACTAAATTGAATTCAGCAGCAGCAGCAGCTTCAGCAGCAGTAGCAGCAGCTTGGTAGCTAGCCACTGCAAGAAGGTGCGCGCGTGCTTGCGGTTTCCTTATCTGCTTCATCTGGGATTTAGAAGTCTTTAGCCGGCTCTGTGCTCGTTCGTAGACAACTTGCACGCGGTGTACGTACACTCCGACGTTTTCTTGGAGGAAACTTTGCTGCTGCTCAGAGCCGTCTGCCGGGTCCCTGCTGCCGCTCTTTGGAGCAGCGCAGCTGCACAGCCCCTGCGGTATTCCGGGGGCATTCAGTGGCTCTTGCCGCCTTTGCTGCGCCAAAAGCCTCAGCCTTTCACAAGAGTTCATCCTCGAGCAGCAGCGGATCCTCCCCAGGCAGGGGGGCCCCGCCGCAAGCGTCCACGTTTTCCTGCCCTTCCGTATGGCAGGGATGGCGCTGGGCAGGCGCGGCTTGCGGTAAAAGGCTATGGGTTTGCTGCTCACGTGCAGCAGCACAGGGTGTGGGCTCCGAGGGCCCCTGGGGCCCAGGGGGCCCCAGAGGCTGTTGGGGCCCCTGGGGCCCCTGGCCCGCTGAAGCGGGACTGCTAGAGGACTGCGCTGCTCCTGGACGCGTCCGCAGTTCGCACGTTTCGCTGGCTGTTGCCAAGCTAAACTTGTTGCTGCCGCTGCTGTCTTCTAGTTTTGCTGTTTTGTTGCTGCTGCTGCTGTCTGAAGCGACGCTGCAGCAGTCGTCTGAAGAGTCGCTTTCGTCTATCTGCACTTGTAACCGCGTGACGAGTTCCTCTTTATTAACCGTTGCTGCTGCATCTGCTGCTGCATCTGCTGCTTCGTCTTCTGCTGCTGCAAGTTCTGCTGCGGCCGTCTCTGCTGCAGCAGCAGCAGCAGGACAAATGCATGCGAGAGCTGTTTCGGCTGCAGCGTCCACAAGTAGACAGACTGTCAGCAAGAACGCAGCAGGCCTCGCAGCTATGTCTTTGAGTTGCTGCTGGGCCTCCTCTGGAGTTCCTGAGGCCACTGGGTCCGGCTGTTGCTGCTGCTGCTGCTCCTGCAGCTGGTGCAGCGCCTTCCGGGCCTCCTCGCAGCTGCTGTAGGTGGACACCAGTGCAAAGGCAGCACTAGATCGCAGCCGTAACGGGAACGCAAGGCTGCAGCCCTTGAGGGGCCTGAGGCAGCAGCGCCGCAGCACAGCAAGAGCCTGGGCTATTTGCCTCACTTTCGTTTTGGGGGAACCTCCAGCAAGCCGGGCCCCACACTTACCCAGTGCTGCTCCTTGAAATGCCCCAGAGGGCCCCACGCAGCGGCGACACCACGAGCTCGAGGTCACTAATCTTCAGGCCGTAGGTACACTTAAATTCCCATGCCAGGCTATCTTCTCTGCAGCTGCACCGCCGCCTGGGCGCCCTGCAGCGAGAGCAAAGAGCTGCTGCTGCTGCTGCCTGAACAGCAGCGGCAGTGCGCGGCAGCACCAGCTGCAGTACGTATACCCGGCCTTGCAGCGCCTGCAGGGCTGGTGAAACGCACAGAAGACTAAGAAGCAGTTAATGCAACGCAGGCAAAGTCCAGCAGCACATGAGGCGGGCAGCTGCGGACTGCAGCAGCAGCAGAGAGCGCACAAGCTGTAGACGCACCTTACCTGGGTTGTTACTGCAAGCATCAGCCTGCTGCGGCGCGCAGCAGTTCCGGCTGCGCCCTCCTGCCGAAGAAGAAGTCATAAGGAAAGCTTTCTTGAGGCCGCGTTGTTTGCCTCTCTCAAGTCCAGCGAAGGCAGGGCCAGGGGACTGTAGAGATGCTGCTTGGACGGCCCCAACAGGGATAAGCCGGTCGATACCGCAGTCGCTGCTGTCGCTGCCGCTGCTGCTGCTGCTGTTGTTGCTGCGAGCCCAGCTAGCTATCCAGGGGGACCCTCGCAAGCCTTGCGCACTTGCTTTCTGGGAGAGCTTCGGCTGCTTTTCTGAGTGACCCTCTGAAAGATGGGCAAAAAAGGCCGCTGCGTCTTGGGGCGTCGCGAAGTTTGCGTCCCACACCAAATGCTCCGACAGGCTTTCGCATTTCGATCGATCCACGGCTGCTGCTTCTGCTGGCGCTCCTGCTGCAGCTGGTTCTGCTGCTGCAGCTGGTGCTGCTGCTGCACTTGGGTGCAGCAGCTCAATTTGGGCCTCTCGTGTCACCCTGATGTGCTGCATGGGCGGTGGAAGCGTCCCTGCGGGCCAGCAGACAGCACAACTTGTCTTGAGGGGGCCATAACATTGGGGGTGCTTCTTAAGAAAGTCGTATGCTTCAGTAACGGGAGAGGCTAAGGGCCTAGAGGCGGGGGTGTACACACCCTTGTAAGTGAGTTTGGGGAAAGAAACCCCCTGCTGGAGCTCGAGTTGGTGCTTGCGCGCCACCCCTGCGCACGTGAACTGCGTGAGAATGTCCCGAGCCTCTCGGTCTGTTGCGCAGCGCTGCAGCGTCTCTGCAGCAGAGCAGCAGAGGCGGACTGCGCTGCAGCAGCGTATTGAGACGCGGAGCAAACTGCGCTGCAGCAGCGGGAGGTGAGACAGGCACTGCTGAAGGCGCAGCAGCACTAACTGGTTCTTGAAAGCAGTGCTACGGGAAGAAACGGCCAGGAGCAGAAGCAGCAGCACATATGTTACGAAGACTGATACAAAATTTAATACTTTAGAACACCTCAGATGCAAGACAGCATGCGGCACTTGCCTTCACTGAAGACGACGTCGCAGGAAAGGGAAGCAGCGCCTTGCTTGTCAACTGTCTGTACACCTGAGCCCCTCGAAAACAGATGACCAAACACCCCTTCAGCTGCGCTTCTTGACATGAGCCTAAGCCAGTGCATTTTTGCAAAGAATAACTCAGCGCTGCCTGCGCTACTGTGCTGCTGCCTAGCTACAAACTGATGCTGTGAGCACGCGCACAGGGGCCTATGCTCATGGGGATTCGGATGCCGCCTTGGGAGCCCTGCCCCTCTTCGGCCAACAATTCTTTGTAGTGCCAAGGGTCTACTTGTTCGTGGCTGCAGATGTTCAGAAACAGTTTCGTTCCCCCCTTAATCCGCGTCTTGATTACGAACTGGGGCTTCGGCCGTATCCAGGCCGCTGCCCCCCGTAGCTGCTTGAGGGAGTCTAGTCCAACGCCAGGCAATCCTGCGCTCAGGCTAGCAGTGGTATTCAGCAGTTCATCTTCCCGGCGGGTCCCAAGGGCCCCTAGAGCTCCCCCTCCCCCGCTTCCCAGCATGCCGGTGCCCTCAGGGACCCCGGAAGTTCCTGGAGAAGCCCCTAGGGGCCCCTCCGACTGGAGAACAAGGTCGCGGGCGCTAAGTGCAGACTCCCACATTGTTGCCCTGAGGTTCTTTCGGCCTAAGTACGGCGATTCAGTGACCTACGGCCTCATATAAACTGAGGCTGACTGCTTGTGCGTGTTTCTGGATCTGTCCCAGCTAGCAGTTACATCTAAATATAATTCGGGCTAATGTCACCAATGCCCCGCATGCAGCTGCAGAACGGAGGTGTTACAGCAGCACTATTCTTGCCGCAGCACCACTGAAGGAGGGGGTACTGCAGGGGGAAGGAATAGCCGGACCTACACTCCGCCGCAAATTAAACGAGACTTAAGTGAACGGGCAGGTGCCTAAACGGGCAGTAAAGTAACGCCAAGCCGCACAAGCACTGCTTATTAGCCTCCGACCCGCTCGGACATCGCAATGTCTCGCCTCCGCTGCAGGTGAAAACGCGAGCTTTTTCGCTATCACCTGCTCCACCGCAGAGGAAAAATCTACTTTCTAGGCAAAATTTGAATTCCTAAGAAGGTAATGGCCCCTGTGGCTCCCCAGGGGCCCCCACTGCATGCAGTCCCCAGGGAATCGGGAGGCCCTCAGATCCCGCAGCGCATGCGGGCCATGTGTTGCATCAAGCAGTTCACCTGTGCTTCCCCAATTCCCACAGGCGTTCTGCAGTTAGATTTCAATTTTGTCGCGGTGGGCTTCGCTTTCAGTCACGGGGAGGCTAGCGCCCCCCAGGGCCTCCTGCTGTGCCCACCTGCCGACGCCCACGACTCAGGGCTAGCCACTAGCTGCTGAACGCCCAGAGGCCCCAGCGCCACACCGTAAGACTTGTGGAGAAGCAGCGCAGGCGACGGGGCGGCTGCGGGGCCTGAGCGGCGCTGGCAGCGCCTGCGGCCAGCCGCAATGGGGGTGGGGGCCTCGCGCACTTCCCAGTAAGGCAGCAGAAGCTCAGGGGCTCTCCGAGGCAGCTCCTGCAGACGCTGCGGCGCAGCTGTAGAGCCTTATTGTGCACACAGGCCCCAGCGCCGCGGCCGACGGGGGGGCTCGCGAGTTTAAGGCCAGCTAGACCCCATGAGGACTCCGTGGGCAGCGGCGGCTGGGGCAGCCGCACGCAGCAGAGCCACTGGAAGCCCGTTCGGGGAAAGCGCTGGAGTTTTAGCGGCTGCTACAGCAGTAGCAGCAACAGCAGACACAGCAGCAGCTACTGCAGCAGCTGCTGCTAAGGAGCAGAAAAGGCCGCTTCTGCGCAGCAGCTTGGACTCCCCTCTTTTCTTTCGTATAGGAATTGGAGCTGCCTCACTAAAGGGGAGGTGGCGGCGCTCTGCTATGTTGTCTCCGCTGCAGCAGCAGCAGCTAGAACAGCAGCGACAGCTGATCAGAACCAGCACCTGCTCCTCCCCTCTTGCATGCAGCTACAGCTGCAGCAGCAGCAGCCTCTTGAGCTGGCTCGCACTCTGCCAGCTTGCTGCTAGTAAGCCAATAGCGAATGATGCTTATTGGGCTTCTGAGGGTCTGTGGGAAGCTGCTGCTGGCGGTTCAGCCCGAGAGCAGCGCCCCCCGCTGCTACAACCCCTGCGGCAGCAGCCTGGGATGCTGCAGGCCCTGCGACAGCGCTGCTTTCTGCTGCTGCAGCAGCCGCGAGGGGTGCAGCAGCAAGTGCTGCAGCAGCGCTTCATAAGCACGAAGCGGCGGCGTTATTTCAAGATGCGGAAGTTTCACAAGAAGAAGTACAAGAAGCGGCTGCTGCGGTCTAAAAAAGTCCCTTTTGTAGAGATAAATAAACCAAAGAGGACTTGGAAGACGCTGCATGAAATGAAACTGATTAGAAAAGAGTTCAGGAGAGGAGTGCCCAAGAAAGGCGCCAGAATGCTCAAGCTTAGGCGACAGCGCTGAGGGCCGCGGGGGCGGACGTGGAGTGGGAGGCCTGCAGCTACAAGTGGCTATTGGAGCGTTTCTCTTTCTGTTTCAGTTTCGTTTGTTGCCTCTTTTGGTTGTTTTTGAAAAGATTCTTTCCCTTTGAGGCTACACACTGTGGCCGTAGAGTGGCTGGCTCTCCTCTCAGGTTCCCCTAGCCTGCTGCGCTGGCGCCCTGGCTAGCAGCAGCTAGGCCTTCTGGATTCTCCTGGTGCTTCCCTTAGCAGCAATGGCTTCTGCTGGGCGGCCGAGGCCTCCGAGCCAACGGTCTAGGGGCCCAAAGTGCAGGGCCTTACTGTGCTTGCCACTGTCAAGAGCCTCCTTAGGCTCAGGGCGCATGTCTGTGCGCTGGACATGAGCATTTAGGACAGACTATGCGAGTAACCTGCAATATACATGAGTATGTGCTCAAGTACAGCATCCTGTGTGCACCGCCACTTAGCCCTTTCTGTGCATGGTGCGGAGCGCGTAGACCAGGCCCCTTCCTGTGCGAGAATGGGGTCCTTAATACGCTGGTGACCTCCAGAACCTTTTTTGCGCGGGTTTCACCGGCTTCCCCGAGTTAACTTCAGAAGCGCGTAGCCTCTCAGGCACCGCACGCCGGCCCTCCACCAGCCGTCGCCAAGCGGGACTGGAAACCTTGGGAAGGCCTTTAGATGCTGTAGCCTCAGTAAACATTTCTCTAGCTTCATCTTCTAGATGCTAGGGCAGCATTCCACAGTAGTTTTCAGCGACCTCCCGTATGCTGCGCGGCGTGCAGACTCCTTTGCAGACGAAGTGGTCACAGCCCAGCGACGATTTTAGGGGGGCGAGCAGCGTGCTAACGTAGTATTTATACTAAAACTTTTGCATAGCAGGTACGAACGGAACTGTGAGCTGAAACGGCGGCTGTTTCTACGGGCAGCGACAGGGGGGGCCCCTAGTTCTGAGGTCTCGAGGCAGCGCGTAGGCAGGTAGTCGCTCCACTTGGGGTGACCTGCAGTTCCTTTTCAGAAATATGTGCTGCCTATGCACCTTAGTTACTTTCTAAACAATTTGAGCTGAATTCTTCAATTGAGTGGGACAGAGGCGCAGCAACCCCAATGCGTGCAAGGTTGCCGCCGGTGTGGCTCCCCGCACGCCCTCCCAGGGCGTTCTGAAGTATCACTTAAGCCAGGGTGCCGGCTGTTCTTCTTATTGCCATTCATTCTGATGGTCTAACGTATACAGATAATAGTTCACCTACCCCAGCGCAGTGCCTCGTGATGCGGGCTTTCGTTATGTTTCTTGTTCGCTTCTCCGCCCCTGGCCGCCCTCTGCCACTCGCTCACAATAGCTCAATCGGGGACGCTGTTGTGCGGCGCTGCAGCACCCCGCTGCGCCCGTAAAGATTGACTCTTATGGGTCCCTCCTAAATAGCCCCTGTGGGTCCTTCTGGGCTGCCCCAAGACACTGCGGGGGTTCATCTTCCGCCCTTCGCCTGACGTGTCCCGCTCCCACCAGCGCAAGGCGCGTCTAGCCCCTGGGCCTTTGGCCCCAAAGAAAATAGCGTAGAATTTTTCTTTCTATTCTCGCCACGGCTGTGGCAGTGGAGTAGCAGCCACACTAGGGGCTCTGCGAGTTCTTGTTTCGAAGAGCAGCGAGGCCTTTGGCCTACTGCTCGCTGCCGCTAGGGAAGTTGAAGTGCTTGCATAGGACGCCTCGGCATGCAGCTCCTGGTTGAGGCGGCGGCCTTGGGGCTGCTTTTCTGTGGGCTGCTGTGGGCAGGCCCTGTGGAAGGGAGTGACAGCTCCAGATGGCCAGAACGATACATCTATTTGCAGTCTGGCAGAGCGCCAGCTGGCAGGTACGGGGCCTATGGCCGAAAGACTACTGGCGGAAGCGAACTCCACAGGAAGTCAATCCCCTGCGAAGAGTCCAGCAGCATCTCTGACGGGTCCCAAATAGGGCCTGCCTTGGCGCGCACAGCCAGCGAAGTAGGCCAGCACCGGGCGCTGCTGCTGTCTATAGCGCTGGGATTGATTTTTCTGGTGCGTGGCTACTACATAAGCAAGTCGGGCAGCAAGCCATCGGAGATCCAGAGCCTCCGCAACAAGCTGGAGAGCCGGATGGACCGGCTGGCCACAGAGAAGGCCAAGTTGCTGGAGTCGAAGGCACGCCTAAGCGAAATGCAGCGCCAGATAGCTCACGAGCAAGGCATTGCACAGGGCCAGAAGCTCCACTTGGAACGCCAGAAGCTGCTGCTGCACGCAGAGGAGGAGGAACTCCGCAGCAGGGAAAGCCGCATGGAGGCCGAGCGAGCCAGCCTGCGAGAAGTCGAGAAGGAGGCTAGGCAGACGAAAAAAGTGTTCCTGGGCAATAAATTTCCAGAGGGGAACGAGGGAAACGAGGACTTGCAGGCTGCAGGAAGGACCCACACCCTTGGCCAAGCCGCCGATATGATGAAGAGGGTGGAGGCGGAGTTGGGCGTTTTCGAGACAGCAGTATGCAGCTCCTCTCAGGCCAGCAAAAGGACCCTTCTGGTTCGGGAATTCACGGAACTGGCCAAGATGAGAGCAGCAATAACAGTGCTCAGATCTCTCCCCGAGGAACCCACCAACGCGGAAGAGGCCAGGGACATCCTGAGGGCCCGCCGATTGCTCTTGGCCGCCGCCGTTCGCTGCCAGGTCATCTCATGGTCGACCATTCATCGACTTTTGCAGCTCAAGGTTGAGCTACAGGCGGAGATGATCCTGGAGAACTCGGGCAAGGAAGGGCTCGAGAAGCTCCGTGAAGTCGCGGAGACGGAATGGCAGGTGCAGGAGGGGCAGCAGAAACGGGCGAGGTGCACCCTGACGCAGCTGGAACAGGAAATAAAGAAGTGCAGGGAGAAACAGCGCCAGCTGCACGAGTACGGAGCGAACCACAAGAACCTTCGACGGGACGCCGTCAAGAGGCTCGAGAAGCAACTCTTCGACTGGGAGAGCTACGAAGTCACTGTAAGGGCCACCAAGGCCAGGATTCTGGCTACTGAGGCATCAGCATCCACCACACGCGAAGTGTTCCTTCGGCAGAAACGCGCGCAAATCCAGCGGGCAATTGACAACCAAGCTCAAAGGTGGCGGCGGCTTCCTAACGACTCCATTCGCGTTACAGAGCTTCAGACTCTGCTTTCGGCCGTCAGTGATGAGCTTGAGGAGGCCAGGGAGATCTATGATATGGCCAAAGAAGTCAAGGAGGCCTACGAAGCGAAACACCCAGTCACGGAGGAAACGCCCTCGTCAGCGCAGCAGAAGCAACAAGCCAAGCCACACAAGCCCCTTGTCTTCGAGGAGAGGCGCCGCACATACTTGTACGACAGAGGAAACCTGGGATCTCCTGATTCATCACTGGCGAAATCCTCCCATGCGCTGCCTGTAATTTCCACTGTAAGTGCGTCTTCGTTGTCATCTTCGGGGGGATACAAAGTAGGTACGCGTGCCTCTCCACACGAACCACCGCCTCACGCCTCGTGGTTTTCTTATTCTGATGGACTAGCCTGAAGCTGCGGCAGCTGAAATCCCAGCAAGGGGAAGCAGATGCACTCTAAGAGATACTGATGTCACACTGGGTTACGATCTTTCCGTTATGAGCGCCTGCGGCATATGCAGGCTTCTTACCTCGCGCACCCGAGGGAGTGCTGATGGGGAAACAGCTCAGTCAGGTCCCAGCGTGCTCAAGTAGGTCCTTTTCTCCCTGCGGTTCTTCTGGGTGCCAAGGTATTACTAGCTTGTCAAATCCAGGCAATTATAGGCAAGCACTGTAAGTGGATGTGGCTGTCGTCGAGGCTGTCAATGCCCCTTTAAAATTTCCAGTGCCTCGTCAAGAGATACTGTGCTTACTGTCAATTAAGGTTCTCCGGATTACGAGAATTCCAATGGGTACAGGCAGTTCGAAGGTAAAACACAACAAGCAAAGACTAATCCGGCAGCACTTGAGCCAGGTGTGTCACTTTTGCCTTCACCGATCGCCCCCATTTTAGAGTAACCCCCCTGTAAATGCTTTCGTCAAGTCCAGTGAGTCCATAGTTCCTAGCGCTTCTCACTTCGGCGAGTCAACCGCAAACGGCGGCGACAAGCTCTGTCAATTGTCTCAGGACACCCAAAAATCCCACTTCCAATTCAACAGGACAATATGTTGGTGCTGAGCAATCAGGAACAGCCGCCTTCAGAGTCAGGTAAGTAACCTACTAACCCGCTACACGACAGCACATCTGCCTATCTCTACATTCCAAGCACAAATGCATATGCGTACTCAAGGGCGAGTGCTGAGCGCAGCTGGCAGGTGATATTTCATGTGTTCGGGGGCCTCCAAGACACGCTGGTTTGTCCTCTTGTGTGTATTGGTGATTTGTGTACACCAGGTGACAGCGAAGCAGCTGATGAAATACCGTACATAGACGATGATGACGATTCTGAAGGTGGGGCATACATACTTTTCTCATCTCCGCCAGCATCTTTTTGTTTGTAGGGCCATCCATTTATGACTCAAAGAAAATGTGCCGCACCCGCAATCCTGCTTATGTTCACACTGAAGGGACTGGTTGCATAGGTCTTTAACCGTGATCTTCTGTTTTCTTCTCAGAAACTCCTCCTTTACCACCGCCGCGTATAATTCCACCGCCACCAAAACGCCCGCTACTACCGGACAATGCCATTCTTGAAACGGATCTGGATGCGGATTCTCCCGGCGCAGGTACTTCCGTTATATATCTCATCTTTAGTCGTTCTGACAAACTTCATTCAAAGAGTGTCGGTTGCTGACAGGCTGTGTGCATGCAGGCAGCTGGGCCACCGGAATGTTACGGACGGCGCTCAAATAAATTCTTTAGATAGTGTATTGCTGTTGCGATACTCGTTGTTCGCTGCAGCCATTTGCATGTCACAGCTTTTGCCTTTTTGCTGCAGCTACACCATTCCATTTGGACGCATCTTCAGAAGATGACGACAGTTTTAGCTTGCCATCGTTACCTCCACCCATGCTTCCCCTGCCAAGAGGTACAAACGTCCTAGCTTCCAAGGGCTTCACGCCCACACAGCCAAGCATCTCGTCATCGGGAAAGCCATTTACGGAAGTGTCCTCGAAGCCTGCCTCAGAAGCTGGAGCTCCAATACCACGCGTTGACATTCAAGAGGCAAGCGGACCTCAAACGCATTCAGGTGTGTCTGATGCTCACCCGCTGCACCTCGAAGCGTCTTCCCTTTCTTGAAGCTTTTAATTAGTAAAGAGATGCATATTGGAGGACGCAGTCGCCTTAATTGCATGCGGCAAGTCAAGTTGGTACGAAATACTGAGAAGTTTTTCTTCTGTCGCTCTCACGATAATTGCAAACTGTGTTGTGTCTGCTGGCAACAATGGAGGCGTTGGGAGACTCTCTATTGGCACATCACCAATGACTCGCAATGATGATCCTGAAGGTGAGGCAAGCTAAATTAAGTACTTCCATGTATGCTTCCCAGGCTAAACGAGTGTCTTGCATGGAGGCTGTAAATACCTACCACCAGAGCGGTGCATGAATGCTGTAGCTACCTTCGGCTACCACCACTCACCATGTGTACCTTCAGCATCCGCAGTTTATCCCACTCCCGAAAATGACACTCAGTTTTTAGAATTCTGAGCGTATCTCATGTCTGCGTGCCGTTCGTTTTGTCTTTGAGTTTCGTCCTACTTGCCTCGTAGGGATCTGAATTTTGAATCAGCTGCATACACCTGTGCACAGCTGCCTCATGTGGAGTCACTAAGGAATAGGTAGTCTTCGGGGCATTGGGGCAGACGTTGTGTTCACTGATGCTGCAGGCGCTTCTGTGTACCTTGCCACACCTGGTTTTTCACATGATGAAGGCACTTCGGGAAAAAAAAGCGTATCAGGACCCCGTCATTCGCTCTCACCTGGGCCCCCTGTAGATTCACCTGTGCTTCGAGCGCCTTCGCCAATGCCTCGTGCGCGCTCACCTGTGCCTCGAACACCATCACCTTTACCTCGTTCACGCCCACCCGTCCCTCGAACGCCTTCACCTTTGACCCGTTCGCCTTCACCTGCTCCACCAGCGTCCCGAATGCCTTCACCTTTGCCTCGTTCGCAACCACCTGTGCCTCCAGCATCTCGAACGCCTTCACCTTTCCCTAGTTCGCAATCACCTGTGCCTCCAGCAACGAACCCAGTGCCCGAGGCTGCTGTCACAGCTTTCCCTGGTTCGAAGTCACTCGTGCCTCCAGCGACGAGTCCAGTGCCCGAGGCTGCTTCGCAATCACCTGTGCCTCCAGCGGCGAACCCAGTGCCCGAGCTTACTGTCACAGCGGAGAGTGTTTCGGGGCATTCTGGCGCATCTGAGTCAAAGGGACTGGCTGCACGGAACTCGGGTGGTATAGCTCCACTGCATATCGATGGTGATAGTGGGAGTGATGAGGAATCCGGTATGCCATCTACTGCGCCATACCTCAGCCCATAAGCGTCGAAGTTTAGTTGCTCAGAAGCCACCTACAGGCACATGCACGCAGGCCTTACGTTTGTAGTGTTGTACGTTTATTGGTGATGCAGGCGGAAGTGGGGAGTTTGAAATTATCATATAGGCGCTCCCTGAAGAAAATAGTTAGACAATGAAAAGAGCAGGGGCGATTAGGGACGCAACCTGGCTCTTCTCTTTCATCAAGTGCAGGCCTGCCTGCCTTCTTTCGGTTTGGCCTGCGCACAACTGGAGGCATTTTGCCATTGGAGCAAGCAGGTTATACTTTCTTTGGGAAACAGAGCCTCGCGGCCCGTCTCATGTGGATTTCTATTGTTCCTTCGTGCAGAGCAGCAGCTCCGTGGCCACTGCAGGCATGGGGGCTTACTGGCGGTGCCAGTGTAGGCATTAACCCAGACAAGGAGTTGAAAGACCAGCAGACTACTAAGTGTTAACCAAGGCGGGTGCTGCCTACGATCCCACCTGGAAATTTCTGGGGGCGTGCTGATCTCCTTCGCGAAGCAGCAGGGTGTTGGAAATTGTTTTAGAGCTTCGAGTTGAATCTTTGATCGGAAGCTAAACATCATATAAAGCTCCCCACCTGTCTTGCTCGGAAAAGGGTTTTCTATGATTAGCTTTTATTTGCTATCTCAGCAAAATGCGCCTGCTTCATTTTCAACCATTACCAAGGACGCTTGTGTGGCTATAGGATCCTGCTGGCGCTGATCCACGCCCTGGCGGATCCTAGATATGTGCCAAGCTTCATCTTTTTCATGTCTTCTTTCTTTTTTAATGCATGTATCACTTTGGTTGATCAGGTGAATTAGTAGTGAGAAGGGCACATGTGGCCTTTCCCAATCGATTCCGTTGCTCCAATCACGAGCAATGCAAACTTCCCACCAACCTGTGACGGCTACTGAAAAGGAGTTATGGCTCATGTACTGCTGAATGAATGGGCGGACAGTTGCCGAACATCAGAACAGACGCAACAGCAGAAGCAGTAGGCTCCTGGATTTCCATGGAGCCACAGCCTGGGAATTTGTTAAAGTCTAGTTTCTGGCACTGGTTGGCGTGCTCGTTGCATGGCAACGGCAAACCGTTTGCGTGAGTCTGTGGGTGATAGGAAGGTATCGGTCTTGAGAGGGCGCCATTTGCAGCTACTTCAGGCGATGCAGATCTGCAGTTGGGATCTGTTGAGTAACACGGGGGGATGGACCACGGGCCGGGCATTAGCTATTCTTTGACAGAGTCAGGCGAATGTCTCGACAACTAGCGGAGCTGGAAGACAGTGTCCCAGCAAAGGAGTTAAGTTTTTGCAGCTTTTTGTACTCCAAGTGTCGTCTCAAAGCCTGCGGTCTCTCCGTGGCGTACCAGACATGTCGCGTGCGTACAGGAATTTGGTGTACAAAGTTTGCAGAAACATAGTTTAGTCTTTTGGGCGGATCTTTTTGTGAAGTGAAGCGAACACCAACTTCACCTGCACTATCTGGGGTAGCGGCAGCGTTTACCTGTCGCCCTGGCTTCGGGCTATGTCGGCCTCTACCGCAGCTGTTTTGGAGGTGAGGTGAGGCTGCCAAGAGGGTTGAGTTGGGGCTGGAAAGGCTTCAGACTTGGTTGGGTGTGCCGTCCATGTGTAGGCTTTTTAATTTAGTAATAAAGGCGTTAAGAGAGCGTAAAAGCATAGTTACGAGTTGTTCTCACAATTTCTCAGGGATGGAATGGCCAAACTTTTAACCCAAGCGCTCCTGTTTTGCCGTCAACCGCGTAGCTTTAAAAATGGGTTAAAAACTCCTTTGCACGTGCGTTTCAGCGCTCGCCGCAATTTCTTCGTCAAATCCGACACAGAGGCATCGTGTTTTTCGTATGCAGGAGTGTACAAGCTGGGCTACGAACGCGGGGACGAGATTGATGAGTGAATGGTGGAGTAAGAAATTGAATAGGCGCTTCTGTTAAGCGAAACGGGACTTCTTCGCTGGATGGAGTTAACTTGTCTGCTAGACCGTGTGATAGAAAGAATCCTTCTTCAAATGCTTTCCTTACTAATGAGCATGAAAGAGTCAACTGCGAATTCAGTGTCCCAATCAAATCGGCACCTGCATCGTTAATTAGTTGATGCCCGTTTGCTGGGCACGAAACATGCCGAATATTTCTTCAGTGTCCCAGTCTGCATCATCAAGTAGTTGATGCCTGTTGCTTAAGCACGAAACAATCCGAAAATTTCTTGTGCATATGCTCACATTCGTTCTGATGGTCGAATTAAATCGCACACTTTCTCAATCAGCGGACCGAGTGGGATAATTGCATAACATACAAGAAAAGCTACACGATATGTCAACTGATGAATATTTCAGGGCTTCAGTGGCATCTAGTATTCCTTTTCGTGCATAGTGACACAGCAAAAAATATCAAAAGCAAGTTACTCCTTGAACATCATCGAAAATCAATTGATAAATCTGATTTCAATTTGCTTTAATTCGTCATTATACATAAACCGCTTCTGCTAGAGTCGGACAAAACATCGAACAGCTCTGAAGTTTGTTGTAGGCTTAATCTTATGCGCTTACTTAGTTTCTAAGTAGTTGTATCATGCCTTACAGCCACACAGGGATGCGATACTAGCTAAAGATCGTGCAGTTATGGCATGAACGTTCGAGGAGCCTACTACCTTTTGCCGGTACCAACAGGACAGAAGCCATAGTAGCCCAGGCTCGAGATCAAAGTATCTCTTCTCTGCCAGCCAAGGATGAACCGGCAGGAGCTCTGCATTTTAATATGTATGTTAGCTGCATATATATACCAGATATGCGGATTTGAAGGAGCGGTGAACGCTTAAAATGAACTAGCCTGCTCTAGTTCTCAGTGCACGGTCAGGTACGGCTGCATCGCACAGCAGACCCAGACCCTCCACCATCAGACCCAGACCCTCCACCATCAGATGACGTCGCCCCTGCTTACTTTATTTCAATGGGAAACCGTTTGTTGCAGCAAATTCCAGAGTTATTTTGCCTCAAACCGAACTCAATTTTCTCGAGTGACTCTTATATTCTATGTGGTAGTGGCTAGGTCCCAAATAGAGGTAAGTGCCGCACCAATAACCTTGAAACTGAGATCAAAACACCTAAAATCAGGTTAATCAATGGGAAAACTGCCATGGCGACGTCAGCTTTCTGTACCTGCACCATAGATGTACACCTCATATCATATGTTTTGCTTCCCAATTCGAAGTTTGGGTCCAAATCTGCCTGCCTCGAATACACAAGAAAATTAAATATTCACATGTGAGCTTTCTCTTCAAATTCCTCCTCTCTGTCTAATTGCGGCTTTTGTCAGCACTGCACTCTACCATCGTGTTGTGCACGTTCCCCGTTGCAGATGCCTATGTGCGGCGTGAAGTATGTTGCGCGAAGGATAACTGCTTATATGAAATATATTATAGGCTAAAAGTGATTGCGGGTTCATGTAGAGTGCAATTCTGCAGCAGTGAATATAGCAAAACGTTGCATTTTGACGCCGTAGAAAACCGCGGAGCCCACACTCATCGCCTCCACCAAAAAGAAAAGCCGTTCATCCGGCTCATGATGACCAGAGGATGGAATTATACTAGACAAATATTGAAAAGAATGCTCCCTAGGCGATATTTCATTGTGTTACACTCGATGCTACCGCATGAGTGTAACTTGTAGCAGCACAACCATGGGGCCTCATGCCGCACTTCTGCTTGCCCTACTTTCTCATTTATCTTGAAATGATACCGAAAATTGCATTCAAATGCCATATAATCCTTTCTATTCGCAGAAGGACTCACTTTGCCACTAAATTTGCGTACACGCCTGTTCTTCAGAGGGCTGGCTGAGCAAGGGAAGAGGCTGTTTGTCTTAGGCGGGATCCGCTTCCAGCCCTCGACGCCCTAACAGGGCAAACGCAAGATTTCTGCAGTTGCTCTTGACCTTTACGCTATGGTAATACAATCGGAATTTGTTTTAGTGCGAAGTGGAAGGGACTAAAAAGGCTCCTGCTCTTCTACTCACGTTTATTCCAGATCAGCTAAGGGCTGACCTAGGGTACGGCCCACTGCGGCGATCGCCTACGTCAGCTGAGCAGGAAGCGTTAAAAGGATTTCCTTTAAGCATGTCTGCCGGGATCATACCTGAACAGATGAAAGAGATGCAGAACTACTGCATGGGTGTAATATAGCGGTTGCTTGAGCGATGCATCTTCCCCTCTGCGCGTCCGCCGTAAGAAAAGGCCAGCAGCGCACAAGTGCAGTAAACCAGCTGCCATTTGATATAACTAGAAAAGGCTGCAGCTTATTGGCAGACCAACGGACACGAGAGTACTTTCCAGGGCCCACGGAGGTAGCAGCTGTTGGGAGGCCACTGCACCCTGTTGCTTGCCTGCCCTTTGTTCCGCTTGCGCGGGGTAGAGAAGTCTCCGTAGAGAACCACGTGATCTTGTTGGGGCGAGCACGCAAAGATGCTGAAGAAAACGGGGCTTGCTCTTGCTGGGCTGCTGCTATCCGCCGCAGTTTCTGCCCAGCCTAGCCTGCCTGACGGCCTTGAAGACCGCTTTGAAGGCCCGCCAATATTTCCTAGGAGTGCGGCAGCCACTGCAGAGGAAGCGGCGTCTTTGGACAGTCCTGCAGGTCAGTCCGAGCGCGTCCGCCAACCTACCACACGGGAAGAATCGCCACCTGCCGCTGCCTTGGAGTCGGCAGAGCCTCGCGTGAAAGCTCAGCATAAGGAGCTGACGGAACGTTTCTGGATACCGACTTCAGCAGTAAATCAGAACCGCAAGCTCCGTTCCCCCCCTTCTGGGGCAACCCTTGCGGGTGTTGTCAAGGGAGCTGGAAAAAACCAGCGAGAGCGCTGGCGGCACGACCTGCGCACCAGCACATTGACGCACGCGCTGAGAAACGCGAGCACCCACCTGGGCCGCATGTCTCGTCGCGTGTATCAAAGGGGAGAGGACTACTGGAAGAGCCCCAAGAGGCGCCGGGCCCTGGTTTACTTCTCCATCGTCGGCGTCATCATGGTGCTTGTGGCCTACGCCGAGCATAAATCGAATATGTTGTCAGTGGAGGCTCAACAGTTGGCAGAAAGAGATTCGTTCGTAGAGAAAATAGAAGGGGAGGTGGC
Organism: Eimeria tenella; assembly: GCF_000499545.2. Lineage (NCBI taxonomy): Eukaryota > Apicomplexa > Conoidasida > Eucoccidiorida > Eimeriidae > Eimeria > Eimeria tenella. The sequence goes on from NW_013543457.1 coordinate 90,945, forward strand.
GGCGGAGGCTGAGGCAGTGAATGCGGAGGTTGAGGAGCTGACGGCCAAGAAAAACGAAAATGAAGAGGCAGGGAAGGAGCTGGAAGCTGAAGAAGATGCAATGAAAAGGCGCAAAGAAAGTCTGCGTGAGAAAGCCGCGGCTCTCCAGGAGCACCAATTGTTCCTGCGAGTTCGCGAGGCGAAAGCCCAGCTCGCCTCCCCGAATGAGCTCGAGGTGATGGGCACTGCTGCGGGGAGGAAGGCGGTGCTGGAGAAGCTCAGCGCAATCAAGGAGGAGGCCAACCGCCTCTTTTGGAATGAAGAAGCTCTTAGGGTTAGGGAAGACACGGCGATGACGAAGTTGGCGCGGCTAGAAGCAGAGGTCAGGTCCAAGTACCACACAGTTCTGCGCATAATGAGTTTGGAGGAGCGCAGTCCAGCTATGAGGCAGCAGACGCTGCGGCTGAAAGAGGAGCTCCGAAACTCCGTCGCGAGCCTTGAAATTCTTGTTCACCAGACGATGCTCCTGCTCTCGGAGGATATGTGGGCTGCGAGGGCAGAGAATAAGCTCCTAAAGAATCCAGCGGCCAAGGCCGAGCTGCTGCAAAGTCTGGAGGCAGAATGGATGACGCAGTTGGATCACCAGGAGCGGCTGACGATAATGCAAGATGCATCTATTGGGAGCCTAGGACAAACCCGTAGCCAAATTCAGCAGACGAAACGTGCCTTAGAGCAGGTAACAACTTCGGAGGAGCAGAAGCGGCTAGAGGACCGTCTCTATAGCCTGCAGACTGCTGAGCTCTACCACGAAAGCTACCTCCGCGTTATTGACTCTGAGATTAATAATCAGCTTGATAAGCAGACGTGGCTGGCCAAGATGAGGGGACTGGTGGAGGAGGCGGAGAAGAGGGCCAAAGAAAGACTCAAGGCTTGGTCAACCCCAGAAGCGGCTCGCGCGGAGATAACGGGCAACATAGAGGCTCTAGAAGGCCTTCTGTCGTGTCTAGACGACAAACTTGCATTGTGCTTTAATATACACAGGACTTGGAGGGAGAAATGGACCCAGGTAAACCTGGTCTAGTGAACAGTCATGCATGTTCACAAGGTGAGGCGTCCTGTATACACTGAGGCCATGCGACTACACGATTAGAAGGTAGCCACGATCAGTTGCGAACCCTGCAAACTGCTACATTGTCCTACTTGTGGGCAGGGGCAAGAGATGGGTATTTGAAGGCGAGCACAGCGCCCACCGCAAAGCGGATTCTTCACGCAGATGTGACCGTGTGGATGCTGTGATCCCTTTCTTCCATTATTTTCTCTGTCCTTTTATTTAATGCATATGGTGAGATCTGTTCCCCACAAGGGGGTTTTTGGCTGGGCCTGGCTGGGCCTGTCTCAAGCGGTGCTATCGTGTGTTTTTATACACTGGGCCCGAACAAGGCAGCGAAGAAATCGTATCAGCAGGCGCCCTGAGCAAGCATATGTACAGCGGTGTGCGTGTGTATGTACGCCGTGTGCTTGGAGCACGCGGCTTGGTTATTCAGTGAGGAAGCTCAAGGGGGCTTCTGTTGCCTCCTCGTTCACAATAAGCCAATGGTCCCTCGCCTCACTTGACGGCAGAGCTTCGCATGCATTTATTTCCAGTTGGCCTTGCTTGTTATTTTTCTGTATGAATAGCACCAAGGATCAACTCAACTTCTTCAAGAAATAGTAGACTTCAGATACGCAGAAACCATGTTTGCGGGGTGCTTCTGATCTCTCAAAGTCAGCTGCTTTGTTGTGATGCGGTCAACTGCCGCGTGTTGAGGGCAGGCGTGTCCGAATTCCCAACCACTTAAGTAGAAGACGGTAACTCCGTAGAAATAACCTCCATTTACTGCTGCCTTTCTGGCCAGCTTTTGAGCTTTTAAAGCTATAAAACTGTGTGGCTATCCAATCACATCAGCTGCAAGACACCAACTTAGCAACTTAGGTCTCGTGGTTGAGGAAATTGGGAAATTCACTGTGCTATCTATCCTGGAGGCGTCTTTGCTATAAGGTATATACTTCACGGCTTTCCTGCCACAAACCTTCAGAGAAAAGCACTACTTCGCGCTTGAATGTGAACCCCTGAACACTGTACTTCGAGCTTGAGTGTGAACCCCTGGTGAACCCTCGTGCCCTCCTCTTTCCAGTAAGAACCGATACAGACTGAAGAAAAAAGCTATAATGAGGCAGTTTGGAAGAAGACAAAACTCTACCGGCCAGACAAGTAGAGAAAGCACGACCAACTAAAGGTTTGCGTGGACTACCGATTCAGTGCACTGCGCTACTGAGTCAATGCACTGCGCTCTGCCGCTGCACCGCGGGTTTCCAACACTCTCAACCGGCTTTCCATCCTCCATTCACGACAGCTTATGATTTTACCTTGGAGCCTGTATAGTCCCAGTCTTTAACAGGTCTGCACGGGAATTTGATTTAGGCAGCCTAGAAATTTTGCAGCCATCAGAACGAACTGTGCAAGGCTGCAGCATACCATTGACTATCTCCGTGGCTTTCATAGCCAAGCACTGCCTTCATGTAGGCTTCATTGAACCTGGAATAGCTGTCGCAGCTACGGCACGTGACTGCTGTTCCTCCATTTTCACTCTATATTGCTACTCTTGCGAGATCCTCATCTCCTAGCAAGTACCTTGTCGCCCACAGACTAAGCGTTCAACCCCACGTGAAAACTGACAAACCAGGACAGAATGAAACCGTGTCGCAAATTGTACAACTGAAGCACTCACATTTTATTAGCTCGAGGCCCATAGCCTCCTGCGGCTACTGCGTGTTGTACGCTTTCCAGGAGTACAGATAGCTGCAGTATGAGCCGCCAAAAGCATATTCGCCACGCAGAAGAGCTTTTCAGCTTGTTTTTAAGCCTGTGTTCTTCGAATCAAATTCAGTCTCTGGCCATATATAAGCGAAAAATAGATGGGGTAGAACAGCAGCGTAAGAGCCTTCTGTGGCATCTCTCTGATCCTATCATTCATTCATAAAGTGGTTGTTGCACTTTTGTCCCGGATTGGGCAGCAGTTGACAAGAAGAAGGGCAAAGAAGCACCATCAGCGGGATCCCAGCCGGCGGGGCCGTAGTAGCTTTGGCTTCACTGCATGCGAGACTTCCGCAAGCTCTTCAAAATGTATACATTTTGTGTAGTATTTTACGTATAAATTCGGGGCCGAGGAATAGAGTATGTAGAAGATCGGCACAAGGAAGTAGGATGCATGCTGCCTCACTGCTTCGGCGGGCTTCCGATGCAGAGAGAAAAGCAAAAAGGGACATACGTCCTCACCATTTATGTAGATGTCCACATCGTGAAACAAATATCAACGGCGGGAGACAGTATACACAGCGGGGAGAGACTACAGTGGGCCAGCGGGGAGGGCCCCAGGAGGGCCCCCGCAAACTACGAGGCCCTTGACGTAAGAGCTTCTCTTTCCAGTGGCCCACGACCGGGCCTGAAAAAACGTGGGGCGCTCCATGTGCCCATTGTCTTTTGAGGGGGGGGCCCGTTTCGGAAGCAGCGGTATAGTTGACAGCAGGTGGGGGCCCCAGCCGCTCGCTGCGCGAAATAGGGTATTTTCCCCGCGATTTTTAGGGTTGTTGCCCTGAAAAGATGTCAATGCCGGAAAGTACATTCTCACAGGCCTCAGGAAACCAGGAGAGGCTCCCGGCTGGCTCTCGGCCCTATACTTCTGTTATGGGACCTACGGGGGACTCAAGCTCCCCTAGGGTCCCCCTCCCTCAGCCCCAGCCCCCAGGGACTATCGGCGCTGCAGCTGCATCCTCTCCTGTTGCTCATACTCAGGCATACATGGATTCGGGAGAGCGGGTCCTCCTTCCATGGGGTGTACCGGCAGCCAGTGGTGCCGTTGCAGCTGCTGCATGGGACCATAAATCGGCGCTGCAGTCAAAACAGCAGCAGAGGGAAGCTCTTTTTCACGCGGCATCCACATTTAAGGAGGCTGAGGCTCCATTCGGGGCCCCGCTTGTTCAGGCGTCTCTGCCATTGACCACCGACGGCCCAGCAGTTGGCCCTCCACCTGTCCCTGCTGAAGGGGAAGGGGGCCCTCGTCAGTGGCCAACCCCAGTCCCTCAGCCTCATTGGGTAGGAGGAACCACTGGCCCTAACACAACAGCAGCAGCAGCAGCAGCATCTGTACCGTCTACTTTGTCTATTCCTGAGACACAGCCGCAGCAGCAACAGCGGCCGCTGCTACAGCAGCAACAGGCACAACCGCATCATCCGTTTCTCGCCGGAGATGGTCTACACGGGGTTCATCCTGGGGCCCCTGGGCTGTCTGGAGCTCCTGGGGTCCTTGGAACCGCTGAGGGTCTCGGCGTCCCCTCCGCCGCCGTTACTTATGGTGCAACCGAGAGAAAGTGGCAAGCGAGGTGGGCTCAAGGGAGTCAGTGCGGAAGTGACTCTGCCGCTGCTTCCCACATAGGGCCCCCCTTAGCTGATGGCAGTAAGATGGGCGAAGAGGGGCCCCTTAACTCTGTTCCCACAAATCCGGAGTACATGCACGCTGTAATCAGCGAGGGAGCCCACCATAACAACCCCAGCTTTCACCTAGCAGCCGAAAGCTCCCACCTGCAGCTTCCCAGGACAGGGCCTATGGTGTTTATGCCAGCTGCAGAGGACCTGAACTTTGCAGGGGGCCCTTTGGAACAACAGAAAGCAAAGAAGAGGCCAGAGGGTCACGGGGAAATACCAACTCAGCGCTGGATTTCGGGGACCCCAGGGGTCTCAGGAGCCTCAGGGCTGAAGAGCGAACCGGGACCAGCAGCAAAGGTGGGCTGCGCTGTAAAAGGCCAAGCGCGGCTTGCTGCAGCAGCATCGCAGCAGCTGCAGCTGCAAGAGGTGCAGCAGCTTTCCGAGGCAATGGGGACCGCCAGAATGGGGGCTTTCCAGAGGTTGGGGGCGCCTTCATTAATCGGCGACGGGCAGCAACAAGCGGAGTACGGCATGTACAAGAGCTTCGGTCCGAATGGGGGGACCCTCGTGAGCCCGTGGCCTGGACTTCCAGCTGCTCAAAAGCTCGTCAAAGGGTCAGCGGGGGGCCCCCCTCAAGGGGGGTTATGCGTTGCAGGTGCAGCTGCCTCGCTTCCACGAGGTCCCGGTAGTGTTAGCTCTTCTACGCGTGGGTCAGCCTTGCCGTCTTCCTCTCAGCTGGGAGCTCCTCAGGGCCCCCCTGACTGTCTGCTGTCTGCAGTTGCATCGCAGCAGTATGCGCTACTGGCGGTGAGGGCTTTCCTGCTAGCTTGTGATGTACCTGTTGCTCCCCCGTGGAAGCAAATAGCTTTGTGGGGCCCTTGGCTGTCGGGGCAGCAGCGGGGGCCGCCACATGTGGGCTCGCAGTGCCCCCAGCCCCGTGGGGATCCCAAGCAGCCAGAGGGAGATGCAGGCCTCACAGAATGTGAGGAACCTGCACAAGCAGTAGAGGATGAGCCAGTGGGGTGTCCGCCAGAGGAGGACACTCCAGAGGCTTCCGAAGAGGCTCACGTGGGCGTTGCACCGGGGCAAGCAACTGAGCAGGCGCCTGTCAAGCAGGAGCGCAAGAGGAAAAGAGTAGGGGGCTTTCAAGGGAGTGGCGCAGCAGCGAAGAAGGCCTCCAGGAGCCAGCGCTCTGCCGCAATAGACGGCGTCTTGATGACTGCTCAGGGTAAGCGCATGTCTTATTGGGAAAACAGTGGTATACGCTTTAACGCATCATAGAAGAACTGTTTTTCTCTCTTTGTGTGCCCTTTAGCTCATTGCAGTAGATTCATTAGACGCATCCGGGATTTAGGCATGCTGCTTCTGTTGTGTTTGCTGCTTTCAGATCTGTACAAAGGCGACTTACTGCTGTCTTGCGCGTCGCCTCCGTTGCCCCTGACGGCTTTGCAGCAAGCTGACCTCTGTCTAGAGCTGATAACAGCTCTGGGGAGACTGCGGCCTCAATGGCGTCGGCAGGGCAATCGCGTGCCTTACCAGTTGCACGTGGCACGGCTTAGACCTTCTTTGCTCTTTCCAACAACACCACCGAAAGCCACCGTTCTGGAGTCATACAGAACTGCCCTGGGGCCCCTCGTGGCTCACATAGCGGAGTTACCGTATGTGCACTTGGCCCCAGGAGAGGCGGAAGAAGTTGTTGAGGAGGTGGAAATGTTGAAAGGATCCGCAGCAATTGACTCTGTGCTGGATGCCCTTGACGCTATGGGGCCTTGGGGCCATCAAGACGGAAGCCAACTACAGCGAGATTCAGAGGCTATGGAAGCCGAAGCGATGAGGGACACGGGAGACCGCAGGCAACAACTGCTGGTGCAGCAGCAACAGCAGCAGCAATTGGAGCAGCTGCAGGCGCAACAGCAGCAACAACTGCAACAGCAGCAGCAGCAGATAGATGCAGCCCGCATATCTGAAGTTCAGGGCCCCGCTGAGACTGACGTGATCTTAGCTTATAACCCGGACCTGAAGGCCTTGCGTCAGTTGAACTACCTCGTCCCTGGAACTCGGGTGTACATACACGCAGATGCACTAGAAGTAAAGTTGGCGGAAATGGGTCTACCGCCCCTGCCTCCTCCGCCTGCCGGGGGAGGCGAAGGAAGCCTGTCGGCACCCAAAGGGCCGCTGTCGAAGTTCGTGATGGTGGAAGCAGGGGAGCGGTACTTCACGCTTCCATATGGGGAATATTTGCCTTTGAAACTGGTGAGCCCTCCTCATCATGTCTTGCAGTTCTCCATAGGCCAAGTCGTGCAGCTGCTTCAGGAAGGTCGTCTCTGTTTACTTCGGTTTACTGAGCGTGAGGCCCTCAAGCGGCGACTTCCGCTGTTGGGGGCCCCCGCGGGACCCCCCAACGACCCCACTGCGGGAGGAGGCGGTGGGTCTGTTGGGTATAAGACACAGAGAGGGACGAAGCCAGCCTGTTGCCCTGCCCCTCCTGGCATAGAGAAAATATGCCGGTGCAAATGTAACCACAGGCGACAAGAACTGTACGCACAGTTGAAGCAGAGACTGCGGATCGACAAGAAGGGCTGCCTGGCCGCTATCAAAGATTGTTTGGACTTAAACCACGTGGCGTTTGCTCTGCCCTCGGCGCGCACTTACCAGCTAGAGATTCTGTCGTATCTCTTTGGAGTGGACCCGTGGTTTTATGCTAAGAACAGACACGAGGCCCCATCGCAGGCCGAGATTCCTAATATCATACGGCGGTACAAAGAGCTGACCACGACGAAGGAGTACGAGCAGTCATTCAAAAGCTGGCTAGAGGAACAAGCGAGAGAAAAGTGCCTCCAGCAAGAGATCACAGCAGACATAACAGCCATAGGTCTAAACCTGAAGGACGGTGATGGGGGCTGCGTCACTGCTTCAGCGAACCCAGCTCAGCAAGATCCTAGGGTTCAGGCCAGCATAGCACAACTCGTTCCGAACACCCCCATATGTGTGCGTATCAAAGCCCTTCTGGGCCTGCCCTCGGGCAATGAGCAGCACTTGCGAGGTGTAGTTCGCCGGGCCCAAATGCTCCCTAGGGGCCGAGCAATCAGCATATCAGTTAATAACAGGAAAGAGGAATTCGTGCTTTTGCCGGAAGAACTCGAAACTCTCGTTGCTCACGATGACCTACGACTCGTGCGGATGAGGTCGAGGCAGTGGTTTGCATACGAGGCGCAGGCTACTGGGGTCTCCGGCGCATCCGAAGTGCAGTGGCCCAGCTCGACGCAAGACGACAACTGGAAGGCAGATGCCCAACCCTGACAAAATCGGAACCTTATGGACTTCTGGGGATAAACTGACTCCTAGTTGACAGTGCACAGACGAGTAACGTGAGTCAAGAAGTTCGCTGAGGTTCCGTACTTCCTAGGCTGGCTGGCTGCTAGCTAGCAGTGGCGAACCGCTCATAAGCGCTTGTTAATCTGATCGAGATGGTTGCGGGCGCGCACAACCTGTCTATCGCGTATACGATACTAAGTCTAGTCGATGCATCAGCTCTTCGTATTCGCAGTATGCTTCGTATTCGCAGTATGCATATCTTACTGGCTAACTAGGCAGCTGTTTCTCCTGGGGCTGACTCATCAACTTGGGCAGCTGGCCTGCCCGATTCCCCCGGCAACCTGTTCCCTTCTGATTCGATTAGTTCAGCGTACAAAACAAAAAGGCTTCGTGCGGTTGGCCTATTTGTGAAATGGCCACAAATGCAGTGCGTAAGGAGTTAAGTAGATTGAGCCGCTTCGTTGCGTGAGTAGCTAGCCAATGCGGGACGACGGAGCTTCACAGTGAAGCCCCAAGAACAAAAGTAGCCACATGCTGGAGGAGACACTGAGAAGAGGAAGCTGAGACAAGGCCGATAGCTAGCTGCCAATACTGCTGAATAGCCCTGTTAGCCATTCATAGAGATGGATGGTAGAGGCACACCAGAGGCTCCATGTGTGTAAGAGCACTGAGACAGTAAGAAGTATGGCATCAGCAAGGTCTTCTGCAACAGCAACGAATGCGCAGAGAATGATGAACAACAACAACAAAAAAGCCGCGAGACGCTCGGCTCGCGGGGACGTGAGTATCGGGAAGAGCGCCACACGGGGCTCAGCTTTAACACCTGAATCTCTTTTACGCGACCTCATGGCAACCCCTCGCAGTTTTGTGGGGCTCAGAGCTACGAGTCGCATTCCAGATGTCGTCCAGGCAGACCACGAACTCTTTGGAGAAGCACGCCCACTTGCTGTCTCGGCTGCTGTTGCTGCTGCGGCCTTACCTGCTGCTGCTTCTGGTTCTATATCACCAGTGGCATCCGTGCGGCCTTCTAATCGGGCACCTTGTTCACCCTACAAAAAAACAGCAAATAATGGCGCTGCCTTTTGACAGCTCCCAACCCACCCAAGACGGCAACCCGTCAGATACCGGGAATATTCTAGGGGCGCCAATGCTTTCGAGAATGCACTTAGTTGATCAGCTTACAGGTCTTGTCTTTTGCTTCGAATCTTCTGAGGGGCTTTTCGGAGCGCTGGGGGTTGAAGCTACTTTAGGCAAAACCTCTGCCGTGGGTGAACACTGGGGAGCTGAAGCCCTGCGTCGCGCCGTGAGCACCCTCTTCCTCGTCCTAGAAAAAGACGTAGAAGCAGTGTCAGCGGCAGCTTGTGCTGGTGCTGCTGCTGCTTCAGCTGAGGATTCGCCTTCCGCCGATGGTCCTTCCGCTGTTGTCGCCGTTGCTTCTGTTGTTTCCGCTGGTGTGGACGTTGAGGCATCTTCCGTCTTTGGTGACTCTGTTGCTTGTGTTTCTCCTGCAGCCTGTGTTAGATTCGCTAACGCCTCTGCCGCTGCTGCTTTCTCCCTGACACAATCACGTATTTGTACGCACTCGGCCAGCTGGGCCCCTTTTGACTGCAGTTCCTCCAGGGTAGAACAAATGGGACCGCGGATCCCAGCGGGCTTGATGGCTTTTGGTCGCGACCGCCACCTAAGGCCTCCTGCACCACCAGGCGAGGCAGGTGCAGCAACTAAACAAGTTCCGTCAGCAGCGGCAGCTGCAGCGGTCTCAGCTACTGCAGATGCAGAGGCAATTGCAGGCGTCTCGTCTACTGCAGCAGCCACAACCACGGCAGCAATAGCTGCTACTCCATCGGAAGCAGGAGGAGGGGCCGTCGAAGGGGGGCCTCTGTCCTCCTGCAGCGAGCCCCTTACAGCTCGAGGCGTCCTGACGTCGGCACTGCCCGCAAGCGTTGGACTTTCTTTGTCACTAGGAATGCATGCGGATGGTGAGGTGCCGTCTGTGTCTCTTCCCTCTGGGGGCCCGTCGGAGGACTTGACCTCAGGGCTGTGTCTGTCGCCCCGGCTGCTGCTACTACTGCCTCTGACGCCCCTCCTACTAGACTTTTCCACTGGTTCAGGCTGTTCGCAGATGCTCTCGCTGCCTGTGCCGCTATCGCAAGTTTTCGGCTTTATCCCAGATACTGATTCGCAAATTAGTCGGCTTTCCACAGCCTCGCAATTTCCCCTAGGAGCCGTTGCTTCCGAAGTACTTGCTGCTTCTGACGATGTTGCTTCCGAAGGATCACTGGCAGGGCTAGCAGGGCGTTCCAGCTGCTGTTTTTGTGGCTCATTCTCTTCACCAGACCCTCCCCCAGCATGTCCTGCAACAACCGAAGCAGCTGGTGCTGCTAGACCTGCTTGTGTGTTTGGGAGAGGACGAAAGTCAGTTTCGCTATGATCTGCCAGCACGTCCGCCTCTGCATGATCCACCTGCTTCGGTGACGACACATTGGCAGCAGCAGCTGACTCTGGTCGCTGCCAGTTGCCACCAGGACCCCTTTGGGGTCTCCCAACCGCGGGAGCTCTCTTGCGGCTGCGCTGAAAGACAGCAGCTTCTGCAACTGGGCCTTCAACGTGCTTTTGCTGCTGTTTTCCCTGTAGCTCTTGTTTGCGTCTGTCTAGACGCGCCCCAGAAACGACGGTGGAGGGTGCACGCTCAGAAGAATCAGGGGGGTCTACAAGCCCAAGGCTCGTGGCACTAGCCGCTGTAGAGTCGTATGGCAACTCTACTACTACTGCTGCTGATGCCTTCTTTGTGACAACTGCTGCTGGTGGTGGTGCCAAAGTACGCTTGCTTGCTGCAGCTCTAGTGCCATCTGCCCTGTCTGCTGTTTTGCGTGCTGCTGTTGTGCGTGCTGCTTCGGCGGCCGTAGGTGCTTCAAAAGATTCACCTGAACTACACCAAGCGCTGCGGGACCACAGAGAAGCGATGGCTTCGGGCGTGACTGGTTCTGCGTCTGGTGCAGCTGCACTGTCTAGTGCAATAGGAGATGCCAGTCCTGTTTCAGGCGGAGGCGAAGAGTAAGCGCTAAGGGAGGGGGACGATGCCCCCCGCATAAGCGGCATGCTACCCCTGGGACTTCCAAAGGCGTCCCTATCGTCTTGACTGGGGCTGCTGTCACTGGATTGCATAAGAGATGTCCTTGACTGTCTCGGCCTGCAGGCTAGGCTGCCCCTCCGCAACAGTGCTGCCGTTGCTACTGGCGCTGCTGCAGCTTCAGATTTACGTCCTCCGTCTCTGTCTAGAACCGACTCGTCTGAGTCGGTCTGCCGCTGCAGCAGCTGCGCCACGTCGCTATCTGGGGCCCTTCGCGCGAACTCCTCGAGCCACTGGTGGAGCTGCCGCTGCATCTCACGCGTTCGGGCTCCGCCAGCTCCAGCAACAGCACCAGAGACCGCCGCCAGTCCTGCTCCCCTGTGATGCTGCGCTCCTGCCGGCTTTGAATGCCCTTCCCGGAGGTGCATCGACCCTTGGGATACAAGGCCACCCGTCCAATCTCCAGCTGCAGCAGAGCTTCCATCGGCTGCATCTTCCCTGTTCTCGGATGCGCCCGTAGCTGCCGCTGCATCGGCTTGGTGCGCCTTGTTGAACAGCTCCCATGAAAAAGAAGCGTAGATGAAGGTAAGCGTAGGAATAAAGAAGTTCAGAAACAAACCAGTGGTCAACCCAAGCACGGAAGCGGGGTGTGCGAACAGGGGCTGGTACGCCAGCAACCAATAGAGCATCCAAGGGACCGTGGAGGCGGTGGTAAATGCTGATTTCTTGTCCAAACAGATCGCCATATTCAGCAAGTCGTACCTTGGGAGGCGAATAACACGCGAGCAGATACAATCGTCGAGTGAAAAATGGACTCATACATTTGGCAGTGCTGACTCTTTATCTGTCAATCATGTTATGTCAATTTTGTTCAGCGCCTATCTCTGTGTCTGCGTCTGCTAATCTATGTGTATTTCTGCTTCTCCCCTCCCCTCTGCCTCCGCACCTGGAGCCGATCTGGGACAGCACAATGTTGGGCAGCAAAGCCGCAACATGAAAGAGACAAACGAAAGTAGCAGCAAACAACGGGAGATGGCCTCCTGAGGTTCCCAGCATCAGCGAGGCCAACGCGTTGGAGGATTCCGCGGCGCCAACAAACGCGCTCGCGCAAAGAGAGCCAAATATGAAGAAAAAAGAGGCAGAAAACAGACTACTCAGCCAAACAGTGCCTGATATCTGACAAACAGAGGCACACACACCCTTGCGCCTTCCCTGTTATTTCACACGCTAGTGCGCTCAGTGATCGCAAGGTGCCACACAGCGGCCCTAACAAAAATGCAGTTCCCATTGGCTCCAGCATTAGCATTGACAAAGAGGCACGGACGCACACAGATTTATGAACACAGAAAACAAGGCGCAAACATACGTTTACGCTGAAAGCGACAAAACAAAGGAGCCGAGAGATATACGAAAAACTCAGGGCCAGCGCAACAAAGATAGACAGCCTGCGCAATGCATGATCCCTTAAGGTTTAACCAAGGCTCACAACGAAAAATGAACTCGAAAAACGAACAGAATGAGCCAATTAAATTGACTGCGCCTTACTGAAACTTCGTCCCTGACTTCATTTGCCCAAGATGGAAGTGAAGAGGAAAACCCGAAAGCGTCCACCATAGAAGGGATCGCCGTACGGGCAGCAAATCCGCCGAAAATCGAATGCAGAAATGGTAAAAGTGTACCTTTGCCTCCACCAGCTCCAGCTGCCGCTGTTGATGCGCTCGGTGTCGGTGCTGCAAGCGCAGCAGGGGCTGCTGTGGCTGCTGCTGCCGCTGCTGGAGGACTTCCATATATCATCGGTGCATTACTGTCAAGAGCTGCATTTGCGCTTGCTACTGCTGTTGTTAACGCTGCTGCTGCTGCTGCTGCCGGTGTGCCTGCCGCGCTTGTCTGAGATGCCCAATCCCACCCCGAGCCGGTGATACGGAAAAGAGCCGCTAGGCACACGTTGAAGGAAGCAGCAACGACCGCGAAAAACGAAATAAATTGCAGATTCATTGTGTCCTCAAGATCTGAAGCGGCCAGGCGGAGGCCAGCTACTGCTGTGAGAAGATAACCCAGTGAGACACCAACGTAGTTCAGGCAGGGAACGCAGCTTGCTGCTGCTGCTGCTGCATTACCGATCTCTGCGCACGTTGATGTACATGTACCTGAGAAGATTTCCTCGAGCTGCTCGCGAGAAGTGACAAAGACAAACGGACTGTAGTTGGGTAGGATGTCCCACTCATTGAGCGAGTCTGCTGTGTACGCTGCAGCGTCTGCCGCTGAGTCAAATAGGAAATGCTTGAACCTCCACAGCAACACCACGAATTCCCTTAGAGGCCACATGGACAAGGAAAACAGGTCGCCAAAGTTGCTGCTCAGCTGCTGGAGGTTCGCCAGCAGGGAATCCCCGCCGTATGGGACAACGGGCACGAACACAGTCCACCCGAGCACTCTGAGAAGCAGTGCATCGACGCAGTAAGCCACTAGAAGCGCCGCAGAGGATGCTCCCAAAAAGGAATTTACATATAGGAGAAAGGCAATAGCCTGTGACAGGGACGAACGGTTCAAGCCCCTCACAAGCGAGCTAAGACGATGAGGAATCAGACGTAAGTCGCCAAGCAGTTCCCCCAAACCTCGCAAGAACGGAGGCGCTGTGCCGCTCCCCTGGCGCTCCTTGATTTCAGCTGGATCGTCAGGTTCACCTGGGGGTGACTCCGTTGGGGCAAGACCCATGGCTTTACACAGCGCACCGTCTAAGCGCTCAAGAGGCCCCATATGATGGGCATTCTGCGGTAACTGCTGCTGATCCTTGTCGTCTGAGGCCCGTGAATCTGAGTGTTGCAGCGCTGCAGTAGATGCGGAAACGGAAAGGGGGGGCTGCAGCATCAAGAAGTAACGCAAGATGGCGGAGTACTCGTAGCGCTCATTAAATCCTGCGTTTCCCTCTATCAAAGTCATGCTCTTCAGTAGCAACAAGGCGCAGGCAGATGAAAGAAAACAAAATAAATATATAGACAAAGATGCCGCCCCAGGGCCAGCCGTGCGCACCAACGAAGGCATCGACATCAGACCTGAAGACACGCGCACACAAATAAGCATACACCTAAACAAGCAAAGGAGAGAAGAGAGCAACACCTAAGAAGAAAAATGCAAGCAAATGTAAAGGAACACAGTTCTACCGGGAGAGAAAAAAACTGCAGACGCTCTTGCAGTAAAAGCAGAAAGCTATGGGCAAGGCGCATAGGAAAAACGGCAAAGAGAAAACGACATGGGGGGAAAATTAACAGCAAGTAAGAGGGGAACAAGAAACGAGAGAAAAACCCGAAAGATGCACGAAAAGAGATAGCCACAAGATAGAAGCAGCGGACCAGCTAGACGCAAAGGCCAGGCACAATACAGGACTCTTCGTGCAGAGCTGCACAACACCTGGGCTAGCTAGATGCCGCCGCCCGCGCCTTGGCCCTCATAAAAAGAGCCAGAAGTACAACAGTAGCAAGCTATTTGAACTCTGCCGTGTTCCTTTCCAACTGACCCGAGGCAATGATGTGATTGCAAATGAAAACAAAAGAGGCGAAGACTCCAATGGTCTTCTTGTACTTCCACAGCACCGTTTTGTGCCTTCTCCTCTTTCTCTCAAACACGGGGGGCCCTCCTCGGTGCATCCCACTAATGCGCTTAATAGAAAATAGCGATGCGGCACCCCGCAGAGAGGAGCTGGGTCCCCCAGGGCCTCCCCCATCATCCTGGACGGGCATTTGTCCACCTGTGTTGGTAGAGAAAGCGCCAAAGAGCCAACTCATTATCCCGGAGCGACCCCGGCGATGGAGTGGCCCTGATTTTGGCGCTGCACGGTGACTTGGGGTCTCGGCCCCTGAGGACCCTGGGGCCCCAGCGGCCCCTGGAGGTCCCCCTCTTCCCGCTTCAACCTCATCACTGAAACGGATACTGCGGCGGGTTGGGCGGGGGCCCCTCTCTGGACTCAAAGAGGAGCGCTTGCTCCCCTGGGGTGCCTCGGTCGCTGCATTAGAGGCCATTGGACAGTAAGAAAACGGCCAAGGCAGATCAGCAGGGAGCTTCAGAAGCCGCTGTCAGACCAGGAGGTATCTCACTCCTGCAGCGTGGCTAGCGGAGAGGGATGATTCCCTTCCTTCCGCAGATGATATCGACGTGCTGCGGCTGCGGCGCCAGTGTACCGGCAAGCCGGCCCAAGAGGGAGCCTGTAGACTCAACAGAGAGGCTAGCGAAGCCTTGCGTTGATGCAGAGCGTCACATATGTTGAAGTTTTGCTGAAAGGCCGGTGAATAGTGGAGAACCCAAGAACGCTGGGGCGGCCTCTCTTCAGCCCGCAAGGAACTGCTAACTGCGCTTTTAATTTACTACATTCAAAGCGTTTTGCTCCCGTGGCACCCACTGAAGGCTATACTGCGAATAGTGGGGTCCCATGGCGAAAGCTCAAGCTGGGGGCCCACCGTGTAGGTGTTGGAGCTGTGTGCGTGTTTCGGCCCCACAGGTTCCACGTTGGCAAAGCCTAACGCTTAACATTTGTGCTTGTCTACGAGGTACAAACAGTGTAAATTTACCGTTTTTTTGTTCTCTGGCTAAAGACACAGGGTTATTAAGCCCGAGGCTTAGCACTAGAGGGCAGCAAACCCCTTCCTCGCCCGCGCGGCTTTCGTGAGAAAGAACCAACGTTTTTTTCCGTAGAGGCGCATTATTTTTAATTAAGAAAAGAAAAAACTCAGTCAGATGGGCTTTTGCGGTGCTTTTCATCCACTGTTCTAAATGGCAGACTAGCTAGCTAGGTAGGTTAGTGCAAAGGTACTTCCTGGAGGCGCCAGCCAAAGCACAGATTCCGAAGGAAACTGTCCTACTACTGCGGCCTATGCAACTAGCCGGTAAGCATGAGTGCTAATCAGCTCGCGAGCTAGGTCGGAATACTCACGGGAGCTGGAGGATAACCATTGAACCCGCCCACTAGTTCCTGCTGCTTTGCGTTATACTTATGCCAAGGACAGAATGAATGCCGCGCATTCCCCAGTTTCTCACTATTATTCTGCATGCCTCTGTTGCACATGAGTCTTAGGAGCATAGCTAGGCAGGTTTCGTGAGGAGTGTATACGTATTCCAAAACCAGCCAAGGCGAACTGACATAGGGAACAGCAGAGGCAAATAAGTGGCTGAAAGGGTCTCAAGATATGCATACAGCCCCTCTTCTTCACTCCGCGTATTGTAATCTCTTAATACTGAACTACGGAGGAGTGTCCAATAGTGTCAAATAGTGTTTCGCTGAGACAGTTACAGGTGGTGTCGCTGTCGCTGTCCTCCGTGCATTTGCTGCAGTGCAGAAAACTGAATTTGCGGCGCCCTGTAAGTTCCGTAGCAACGGACCAGAACTACATTTCACTGAGTAGAAAGCGATACCCAGGAGCTCGACGGTGCCCAGGAGGGCTCCCAGATGTAAAATTGTTGAGCTCGCCCGTTGACGCGCAACAGTCACAATTCGGGCCAAACCATCTAAGATGCCTCTCAAGCGCATACCCCGGGCAATGACCCTAAAATACTTCTCTTTTGAGGGTTACTGGGTGGCTGACAAGTCCCTTGAGGCCGAATGCGAGGCCCCCTGAACTTCGTCTTTTCATCCCTGGAGGCGCTCCCCAAGGGTCTCGTGCCCCAGAATCCGCAGGCAGGGTTCCTTCTACAGCTGCCGCCTTTGCATCACGGTAAGACTGGGCCAAGAGGGCCCATCGGCTGTTGGGACCGTCGGGTGTCAGGGGAGGACGCAGTGCCGCAAAGAAAGTGCGGAGGCTGCAGAGGAACCATAACAGCACAGGGCTTAAAAACTTAACGGAAGCACAGACAATTCGTAAGGTATACACAAAAGGCACGACAAAGAAAGGAAAGAGAAAACTTCCATAAGCAGCATAGACACAGAAAAGATTCCAAGAAGCTTAAGCTGCTAACGGAATGGGTGCTGTGAAGGGGTTTGGTTACTAGGGATGTGAGGAAGGGAAGAAGGGAGACACTATGAAAGAGAGAGAAGGCAGGAGGGCTGAGACGTGAAGACCCACTTCAAATTATTCAGGGCGCTGGCATTCATTGTCGCCATTACAGGCTGCGCAGAAATCGCACCAAATACCGCAGCCGTGGGGGCAACCGTCCCCACAAGAGCACATGTTTATGAGACGTTAAAAGAAGACATCAAGCGTTCGTGTCTCCGAGACGCAAAGGAGAGTTTATAGAGGAGAAAGCAACAGTAGGGGCAAAAGCCGGGAGAAGGCTCCATAACAGCCAAAATTACTCATACATACACAACCAGAAGCACATCCGGAATTGAAGGTACACTGAAGTACGAGGTCCTCGTACTGTCTGGTGATAAAATCTTATTAGCGCAGGGAGCCCGCAGTTTGAGTGTTATTGCGCTGCTATTTTGCGATGTATGTGCAAGATAGCTCGTACATAATGTAACTGTGTCTGTGTGTACCTGCATAAGATTTTTTCTTTCTTCTTCCGCATTAATTGAAACTACGCCCCTTTTAATGCTGCTCAAGTATCTCAAAGCCGCCACTACCAAGGGAAACTTCAGCTCCAGTCCCCTCTTGACTCCAACCACATTGTCTTTAAGTCGTCGCTGAGTTGCACTTGCGGCTACCAAAGATCCAGAAATGCGAGAAGGGACCCCTTGAGGACCTCCAGTAGGGGCCCCTAAAGGAAGAGGAATGGCCGCGTGGCAGAGGTCTAGTGCTACGCGAAGAAGTTTATTGTTGTTACTGGTGGTGCTGCCCATGCTGCCCACGTTCCTGTTGCTGCTGCTGCTGTTGTTGCTGCCGCTGTTCTGAGATAGCAAGAAGCGCAGATGCTGCAGTTGCAGATATAGCGCGTCCGGAGACACACAGTCTACGATACGGCCACCTTCACAGAGAGGACAACGTAGTGAGGCCCCTGGGGAGAGGGGCCCCGGGGGTAGGAATTCAAACCTGTGTTTGCACTCTGTGCACCTGCACAGACGTCACACCAGACCGTATGCATTTGTCCCTCAATTCGGGCTACACGCTCGCTCTACGTATCAGGGATGACAAGAGAATCAACGCCTTCTCTGTTTCATATGCACCAGCACCACCAGGCTCAAGTCGCAACGGCTCAGGGCCTTTGAATTCATATTCAGCGGCACACACGGATAGAATAGCAAACAGCACCTTAATAAAAGCGAAGAGTCCCCAGTGTAAAGTTTGAGTGCGATCTTACCGTGTGACATGGATATGAAAACTGTGTCGGATGAAGGCGAGGTAAAGCCGCAGGGTGTCCCTCAGCGCCGAGGGTGACAGCCAGCCACCGCAGCTGCTGCACTTGGACGTCTGAAGTCCCATGAGAAAATATTAACAGCAAACCCAGAGGAGCCGCTAGGCAACAAACAGATGAGTGAGCTGAGGCTCGGGAAGACGAACAGAGACGAAAGCAGCAGCATCGACACCAGAGAGGGGGAAAGCTGATAGGCAGGGTTGCAGTGTATGGAAACAGGGACGTACCATGAAGCCCTGTGCAGCTGTAGTCCATTCGCCACACAGACCACATGGGATCTGTGCGGGTATGTGGCACTGCACACGCGCGTAGTAAGCGTAAGGCGCAGCAAACACAGCTTCGACCAGGCAGGTTAAAACAGCAGCGACGGCACTAATGGCAGTCGCTGTGAGAGCAGAAATAAGGCGGGGAAAAACAATGGCAGTCTCGGGCCGTCGAGCAAAACGCCCTCACAGTCAGTGACCCTCAAAAGGCTCCCTCATCCCCATTTTCCCTATGGAGTCTTCCAAATACTTCAAATTCCTGCGCGTACCTGCTTGAATGCTTCATCTGACTTCTTGATGAGGGAGAGAATTCTGTCTTCTCCTTTTCGCCTTTCTGTCTCCCCGTTGGGATCGTCTTCTGCGTCGTCTCCCAAATCCTTCTCTGCGAACCGGTCCGGACTGAGGCCGAGACACTCTGCGATGCGCGCAGCAGTAGTGCCCTGCACGTGTGCGCAAAGCCTTTGAACGGGGGGAAACAGCTGATGCTGTAGGTAGTACGACACATCAGGCTTAAGGCCCAGCACTTGCACTTCCGTGGGGTGGAATGCACGCTCTGCTGGACTCCTCAGACGCTGCTGCTGCTGCTGCTGCTGCTGTTGCTGTTGCTGCGGCTGTTGCTGCTCCTGCGGCTGTTGCTGTGGAGGACTTGTAGGGCTCTTCCCCTGCCTGGCCTCTGCTTGGCGTATGCTTTCTTCGTCGCAAATAATGTAGGGAATTTCGTTGCCTGCCCTCACAGGTCTGCCCGCTGCTAGCATGCGCAGCGCCACTAAGACATGGGGCTGCGAGCATGAACCGCTCCCTTGGGTATACAGCTGAGGCGACTTTGTGAGGGCTCGCGTTATGACAAAAAGATCAAGAGGGACCCGGCCATTGACTATGGCGTCCCGCATAGCACAGAGACGCTCGTGTAGCAAAGCAACTACAGTGTCCACAGTGTCTTCTTCGACTGCTCCTCCATCCTGCTGGTGCTGCTGCTGCTGCTGTTGTTGTTGGGGAGTCAGGTTTACGCCGAATATGATCTTGAGAAGCTGTTCACCTGCTTGCTTGGTGAGAAGCGCCCAGTCTCTCCTGACGAAGTCCAGACCCTTTTGCTCAATCTTATATTCTTTCTTTTCGTAGTTCTGTACAATGCAGCACGCATATTTTTTCTTTCTTAATAACAACAGACGCCGAAAGACAGCTTCCAAGTCTATTTCTAGCTTCTTGTATTGTCGGTTAATCTCCGCCTTTATGCGTTGGCCCAATCGGAAAGCCTCTCCAAAGGCTTCCCCACGACCTTCATCACGCAGCCCTGTGTCCACCTGTACGAACAACTCAGGCAAGAAGCAGCAGCAGCACGATCACGCAAGACCAAATCGCAGCATGAACTCGTATATAGAAAGCTTGAAAAACGTTACGGCTGGCAGACGCTGTAGATAACCCTTGCAACCTAGGAAATGGCATGTGTGCTTTTGCACGTGTGCGTGTAGTGAAGAGATGCACACAAGGTTACAAGTACAATACGTTTATGTCTGAAAGAAACATGCACGCTGCATGACGCGAAAGTCGGTGCCAGTGCAGGCCTCCTACAGCCACAGCTACAGTAACGGCGGAAATTCACGGAGTGTCTAGGAGCCCCTGAAGCGCTGCAGCTGTTCGGCGTTTGTACCATGATGGAGTCTGTATCTCCGTATAAGACTGAGAGCCTCATCTGCTGCTCCACCTTGTCCTTTGCAGCCATCAGCAAGGCCCTGCCTTGCTGAGTGATGAAAGCTGCGAGAGGCTTGGCGTAAAAGCGGCTTCCTGAAAACCCGAGACAGCCATAGATACTGTTGGCTGTGAGTTTGAGGGCAAGCTGCTTTGCATGGAGTGAGGCTTTACGCGCAGGGTCCCGTTCCTTCTCCGCTGCCATCTTCACCTGACGCCGCTTATGCACCAGCTGCTGCAGCACCCGAGGCAGTAGTCCCGGATTCGAGTCGATCCCCAGCACTGACAGCTCCCCCCCGTCGTTGCTTCTGTCCTCCCCCAAACCCATCTGTGGCCGCCGGACAGTAGAAAAACAAATATTAAACTCTTGAATTATAGAAGGGTATAGGGAGTTGAAATCCAGCAACAACACAAATGTGTCGTACAGGCCTACACGGGGCTCAAGCACCAACCCTCCGGCATAAGATGGTGCACGGCTGCCACGGGTTTCCCCAGCTCCGCCAGCAGCCGCAGTAGCGGTAACAGGGCCATATCCTGCCTCTCCCTCGCTTATGTCATCCTCACCACCACCTCCAGCTGCAGCAGCAGCAGGTGAAGGTCCCTTGCTCTTCTGCCGAGCTCCCAGTGGGTCTGGGTACACAAATTTTTCCGCGTGAAATGCATGCATGAGGAGGAATGAGTTCCTCTCGGCCCTCGCATTCTGCAGGGAGCGGGCCCATAGGTTGCCCCCTATAAGAGTGAGCTCTCGGGTGATGGGCAGGCAGTTGAGGGTCTGCGCCAACACCAAAGACATGTAAGCTTCAAGGCAGCAAAGGTTTGAGGCGTACAACAAGCGCGAAGGGTCGGCAGCCCAAAAAAAGCTCAGCAGGTCCTCACATGGAAATGGTTGCATGCGCTGCAGCTCAGAAGCAACTCGCCGGTGAAATGCGGTCACCTTTCCGTTGTTTTTGCCACCTCCCGCTGCCGCCTCCGGATTAGAAAAGGCTTCCCTCAGCAGCGGCAGCAGGTTGTAGTTTGTCTTGTGACCCAGCAGCTCGCGTGCCTGCAGGTAAGTGTCGCAGACGAGTCTGCCCACGGAAAGGACGCGTCCACCCCAAATGCACTGCTGCTGTTGCTGCTGCTGCCTGGGATTGCTGCAGGGAGCCTTTTGTGTTTTGGGTCTCTTGAGCCGCGAAAGCTTGTGCCACATCGGAAGTCCATGGAAATTGCAGCGGCGAGCGATCAACTCCAGGTCCGCGCCATACACATTGTGACCTACAATGAAGTCAGGGTCCTGAGCATAGATGCGGTTTATGAGGTTTGTCAAAAGCACCTTCTCCGTATCGAAAACCTGCACAGCGCTGCGCGCCGCCTTTTCCTCAAACGCGGTTGGCAGGCCGCTGGTCATAGCTCGGGCCGACACGTTGGGGGCCCCCCCAACAATAGGGCCCCCTGGGGACCGCAGTGCCCCTCCTGCTGTGCCGCTTCTTACCCGGCGCACACTGCAGAAGACACTTTCTTTTGAAAGCACCGGGTGCGTCTGGGGATCCTCTATATCTATGTGCCTTTGCACGCAAAATGCCGCCATGCAGACCGTCCGGTCCTCAATGGGGTTATTGATGGCAGAGATTGACTTAGCAGCAAGGGACAAGAGTGTGAGGGGAGGAGCGGGAGGCTCCTTGCCGTCTTCCGCGGGAGGTTCACGAGAGTCCTCACCCCGTGCTGGCTTTCGAGGGGCTCCCCATACTCGTATGGGCTTGTGGCCCTCCACAAGGACTTCGTGGCGACACCAAGACACCTTTTCTGCAGGGGATGTGGGGAGACTAAACTCTGTGATTTTGAGCCAGCAGGGCCCTTTGACTCTGCGCTTCACCAGCAGTACCTCGGAGAGAGGGGCTCCAGAGCCAAAGACGCGGGAGTAGGTGGTGCCCTCAAGGTCCTCCAGCTGCAGCGGCGGCGCGCTTCCGGGACAGAATGCCTTAATCACTTGAAGATCTCTACCGCGGGGGACTCCAGGCGCGTCAAATGCATAGTGTCTTTTTGTGCTTTTGCATTTCCACAAGTGCCACTTGTACTTCTGCTTCAGACGCAGACCGTCCACTCGCAAAAACTCCTTGGCATTGGACTCGATTGCACGCAAACGCGCGGACAGGAGGGCCTCCCTAGCTTCTTCAGAGCTGGGCTTGGGGCGCCCAGCGGAATCCACGGAGGCCGCTTCTTCCTTTTCAATCTCGTCTGGCCCCACGTCCAGAGTCACTTGCTTGCGCAGAAAGAAGAATAGCGGACGCATCATCCCGCGCACGACAACGCAGCAGCTCTGCGGAGGCGGCAGGCTAGCGCCCTGTTGTTGCTTCTGCTGCTGTGTTGCGAAGGCCCAGACCTTACCGAAGAGGTAGACAGTGCCTGTGGAGGCGTCGTCCCATGCGTCAAGAAGATAAAATGGCAGCGTTCCATCCGGGCAGATAGGGAGACCATCTGAGGCCCCCATAGCTTTATCTGCCACTATGGGCCCCCGGGGGATCTTTTGGTCCATCTGCTGCTCCTCGTCAGTTCCATCATGGCCTGCAAACAAGTCCACGGGCACAAGTTTCCGCTGGAGACCGAAGTGCTCTTTGTGGCTCTCAAACACTTCAGGGCTCCCTTTGTCCGCTGGCCCCTGCGCCTCTGGTAGTTCCTCTTGGGACGCTCCACCCGTCACAGGGTCATCAGCAGCCACTGGCATTTCACTTGAGCCAGTTGTCACCTCCTCGTCACCTGCTGCTTCTGTTTCTGCTGCAGATGCTGCAGTAGCTCCTGCTTGCTGCGGTGAGTTGAGCTTGGGGTCTCCTCTCTGGGGAATGGCGCTGGGACCTAGGGCTCCAGGGACGCGAGCCGGCAGAAAGTCCCCAAGACCAAATAGCCCAAATGCGTTCGCTGCTTCAAGAGACCTGCTGCTGCTGCTGCCACTGCTGCGGCTGCTGCTGCTGCTGCTGCTACCGCTGCTACTGCTTGTGCTGCTGCTGTTTCCGCTGAGGCTGCTGCTGCTCTTGTTACTTTTTGCGGGGACAAGGCCTCCTTCTTCCTCGTCGTCTTCATCAAGATTAAGAGAGGCCTCGATGGACGTTAAAGCCTGCAGTTGCTTCGTCGACTGGGCTGTCTGTTGGGGGGCCCGGTCTCCTGTTTTCTCCGTGGCCATGTTGCTGAAGTGCTGCAGCAGAGAGCGCATACCCTGAGCCCTGAGCTCTGCTGCAGTTGAGGGCGCACCCCTCCTGGACTTCTTCTCACGGCCCCCAGGAAGGGTCCCCTGTGGACTTCCTTCTTCACCCTCCCCGTGGGCCGCCCGCCGTTTGCCCGCACGCTTGGGCGCGGACTCCCCGTCTGCACTGCTGTCGGAGAGCCACCACTCCTCGCCATCGTCGCTGTATCCCTCACCTGCGGAGAGGCGCAGGGAGTCATATAGAGTGGCGCCAGTCTTGGGCAGCAAACAGCAGCAGCACCACCATCAACAGGAATAGTAGCAGGAGCAAACGGCGAAGGTGGGATGCACGTGGACACCCTGGAGAAAGCCACTGATGGCAAGTATAGGGAAATACAGGCAGGCAGTTCTAGAGAAAAGGCTCTCAGTGGAGTGGAAGGGGGAACGCAGGAGACACACAGAAGAGGAGACGAAAGATCGACAAAGTGACAGCAAGAGAGGCAAAGGCCGGGGCGACAGATGCGCGCATCAACAGATATTAGACAAATGAATTGACAGCCAGAAAGCGGAAAGTATATAGCAGAAAAACAGAAATAGACAGATGGCACAGCTGTCGTCTCACTGAAGTCCCCCTCTATCCAGTTTTCTGCCCTTCTTTGCTGCTTAAGCTCTGCGTATTCTTGGGCAGAGACGGTGGCAAATATTTCCGCGTTCTCGTCTCGAACCTGAGACGCGCAGAGGCAGCAAAAGGCTGATATAGCCGGAAAGAAGCAATAGTAGCAAAAATAGGGTGCAAGGGGGGGAGCCAACAGACGCACAGAGATCAAAACAGAAACGAGCAGAGATAGAGAAACGCAGATGCAAACGGGCATCGCTAAACGTCGTTGCCCTCGTGATCAAGCAACAAGCATCATCAATCAGGAATTTACGGCTGCGAAAAGTGAAGCCACAAAAGGGCGTTAAGGAAGGCAGCAGCGTGATGAAGTGGCAGCTGGTGCAGTAGGTCTTTAGTGCCCTGCCCCTCACCTCATACTGCTCTGTGGCCTTTGCCTCTCCTCGGCGCTGTTTCCTAATCTTCTCAAGGGCGGATAAGGCCCCACTTTTCGACGAAGATGCCATCGCTGGCTAGCTGCTGCACTGCAGCGACAGCAGTAGCAGCTGCAGCCTGTGCAGCAGCCGTTGCCACTGCCGCCCCCAGTAGCTGATGTACCTTGTCTTCGTTTTTGAGGGCCCCTGGGGCTTGGAAGGCCCAGGAGCCACCGGAGAGCTACCCAGGCAGTAAGGGTGTCTGTCAAGGCTGGATATCCCTCGGGTTGATAGAAGGGAACCGAAAGGAGACGGCTGGCTGGCGAAAGAGGGCTTGCCAAAAATTTGTTTTCGGGGCCCGTTCAGTAGGGCTTCCAGTTTGGATCTGGAAAGACGAGAAAAGATGGTATTGCCAACTCATACAATTGATACACGTCTTTTCTGTCGTGGGATTTAGCGTAAAACCCCGAAAACTAGCCTATTAAAGTGATGAAGGACAGCCAGCTCAGGGCTTGTGGTTCTTTGGTGGGGTGGCTTAACGGTGGGGTTGTGTTCTCAAACCTGCGTGGCTAATTTTGTCATGTCTCCGCAGCAAAATGCATATGTAACAATGTACAACAAAAATTGAAAATAATGCAAGTGAATTAATAAAGGGGAGTGTGAGGTCTCTATAGAGTTTCCATAGACCCATATTTTGTTATGTTGGTGGCTTTTCGGTTAACATTCTACTGGAGCGATTGCTTTTAGATGGTGCTGTGTGCAGGCGCGCAAGTATGTCCATAATTAGAAACTCGATCACATTTACGTGAAGTTGTTGAGAAGAGTAAGAATCTACTATGTAAGCATTGAACTGTTGGCTGCTGCAGAGAAAGAGGATGGCGCCAACACAATACATTGAATGTGAAACCCCTAATTAAAAGTAAAGAAACATTTTGAATGCGTACCGAGCCGAACGCTTTCTCCGGATGATATAGGTGAACATTTATTCATCTCTAAGCGGTAGAAAGAGGCCAGAACTCGACATAGTGCAGGAGGCAGTCGCCGATGCAGCTGCATTCAGCCGTAAGACTGGACGCAGCTGGCTCTGTAAATGGAACCTACTGGGATATTGCCACTTTGGCTAGTGTTACTATTATGTATCCCACACAATAATTCAAAAAATAACTGAGGCCTTCCTGAATATGTCAGCGCCTGATCGCAGTTACTGAAGCCCAAGGAGTCATAGACCTTAGCTCTTATGCCTGCAGTAAACTTCGCTTCAAGAGTGTACAAAGTTCCTGTGCAACATGCGGGACAAATGCCCCCACAGACAAAGTGAACTAGGCACGGTCTGCGACTCCTGACGCGTAGCGTGAGCGAATTGTCTGTTTTCTAAAGGGCTGCTGCCAGCCCCAAACACGGACCTTAAAGGAGTACAAGAGAGATAAGAGACACTTTAAAAGCTGCTCTTATCCCAAGCCTTTGCTCTCTACACCTTGGGAGTGTCCTCACTCTCCCAGTTCAGGTTCGTGGAGAACTGTAGTGTCTCACTGTAGTGTCCCGCCCAGGAAGCACTGCCTAAAGAGTCCTTCTTGATGCTAACACCGGTACAAGTTGCTTGTTCTTGGGTTTTCACTGCGTTGAACACAATGAGTTGCCAGTGAGGTTTTTTCTCCAGATACCATGTTAAGGTTGTACACGCTTGCTGGAGTTTCTAGGCTAGCAGTGTCTTCTCCCTAATTCCTACAGAAACGCTCTCACTATTTTCTAGCCTGATGCTTTTTAATTGATGCGCGCAAATGACGTCTGAAAGAGACTGCACTTGTCAAAGTGACAGAATATTTATCAGGGCTCATCTTTTGCCCTTTGAGTTTCAACCCAGGTTGTACAAACATCAGCCAGTAAAAAGTCAGCGAAATATGAGAAGGATGCTCGTTCAAGTAAAAATGTGGACTCGTCGCCATTCACATATGCAAAGTCGAGAAAATTAAAGAGCCAAGCTTGGAAGGCCGCAGATGATTACATGCCCTAGGAGAAGTTGGATCCGTAGCAGAAGTGTACACGACAAATTTCAAAGTGTTCATGGTGAATGTACGCAGTTCCTCGAGCTGTAGGGATCGTTGCTCCTCAAATGCTAGTACATCTCTGCTGTAGATGTGTAACTTCAGCCGTGGCTAGTTGTCATCGCGTCTAGTTGGTGTCAGGGCGATGGCTACAGCTTTGATATCACAAAATACTGCTTCCACAGTACTTTTCTCGCGCTGTGGGCACAAGCCATCGACGTGTACAGGCCCTACGCCCTTCCTCTAAAATGGAAGCCATAAGCTCTTAACCCTAAGTTCCTCAGCGGACGATTTGTATTGCTCAGCTTGCGGCACTGTGGTGCTTCGTGATACCGCCTCTTTGAGGAAGAGTCCGAACACCTAACGAGGAGCTCATCGCGTATTTGCTCTAAGCGTGGAGCTGGAGAATTACAGGCATGTTGCCTACGCGTTTGTCTTATGTGACTTAGAAATGCGGAATGACGGTTATTATAGGGCAATTTAGTGGAAAGAGGGGAAATTGGTGGTATCTCTGCGTGCCAGTTCAGGTCTGTCTGCTTTTCTTATGCTTCTGTTTCCGCTTTGCATGTGCAGTTGTACCAAAGAGACGAGACACAAACCCAAAAACACATAACGCCCACCATTCTGTACGCAGTAGTCGCACTGCGTTCTATCCTTAAGGTTCTCGTTCCCTACTTATCGGTATTAGCTAGGCGGTAAATGGGGTGGCTAGCCTGGGTGAGTTGGCCAGCCTGCTTGAGGATGGGGCATGGCTAGCCAGGGGATGTGTTCTGGCTCACCAGGGTGGCCAGTACGGCTAGCTGAGATGGAGAATATAGCTAGTCAACGCTTGGGCCGTGACAAGCATCCCGCAGGTATGTCTAGCCATAGTGGGATCTGTGGCTAGACGCGGGAGTCCGTGTGGCTGCGTGGCTAGCCACTGGAGCGGCTAGCAGGGCCGCTGCTGGTTGCAGCCCTGGTTATTGTTGTTCCTTCTGAGACAATTGAGCGGGGGATAAATGAAGAAAGAATTCTACATATAAAAGTGACATACAAGGTCCACTTTGAGGCCGCGGGGGACAGCAGGGCCGTAATACTAATAAGAAAACTGAACCTCTTGTATGCAGCAGCGCCGCATGAATCAAATGACGCTGCGCAAAAAGCCGTCTCCTCCTCAGCTTCTTGTTTCCTTCCTTCTTGTCTTTGCTTCCTAGCCACTGTGTGTGTCTCCTGCCTCTTCGCCGGTTTCTTCGTCATCTCCATGAATACATGTGTGGATACATGTATCTGAATGTATTTACATATACATATTAGTATGTACTGTATATATATACCCGTTATTATGTACATATGTATATGTACATACGTGCATTAGTCGCTGCTTTCCCTTCTTTTCTCATGCCCCACAGAGTCCAGTCGCGTGGCAGCAGTTACTGCAGCTCCACGTGGCAGACGCTAAAGGGAGAGTGCAGAGAGATCAAAAACATTGAATTAAAAAGACAGGCAGAGACGCGGCGAAAAACCGTCAGCTTAACGACATAACACAGGTCGATTGGCCGCTTCTAGCCGCAGCAGTAGAAACAGCAATAGCAGCAGCGGCAGCGCCCAGCTCCTCCCATACTGCAAAGCCGCAGCAGGTGTGCGTTGTCCTTAAAAAAAACACCTAACAAGGATTCCCATTTGGTTGTCTCCTCGTTTAATTTCCGTCTTCACCCTTTGAAACTTCCATGCAGCTCCTCCCCTCCAGTTCGAAGCCCATATGCACTAAGCTCAAAAACTTGGCCGCAGGAAGAAAAAGTGAAATAATAAACCTTCGCTGTGTGCATGCATGCTCCCCCTCCTCTCATGCACGCAATAGCAACTACCTTGTTCACCAGGACCTGTGAGCCACTGAATATGCCCTGAGCCGCGCTCTGGCCTTTCTCCGCTCCTTCCTAAAGCCCTCGTTGCGTTCCCTCCTGTTTGAAGAGAGAGACACAGCAGGAAAAAGAAAAGCGCAGGACCCGACGGAAGAGGACGAGACAGCGCATGTATTAAGCCGCTCAGGCGGTTTGTTCTGAAAGAGCGTCTGTTGGTCTCAGATGAGGCTGAGGCCTCGCCATCCAGTTGTCGCTCGTGTGGGCCCTGGGGCTCCGTGCCTGATGATAAGTGTCTATTTCTTGTTCCTTCTTTTCCCTAAACTCTATCGCCTTCCCGCGAGCAGCCTGGTGGGTCCCAAAGTCTGCAGTCCACAGCACACTGAGCAGCCAAAACAACTTTTGTCAGTACACCTGGCTACCTTGCTATGCAGCTATCCAAACATCGCTTAGTCTCAACCAGAGAAAAGTGAGCTTCAAGAGGCATTCACTTATCTAGCAGATCCCTGGTAAGCACCGAATGTGGCAAAAAAACGAAGACAAAGCAACAGAACGCAGAGGCAAAGATGCAGTGATTTTTGACACTGGACACTTTCCAGACCCAAGCGAACAGAAACGCGGGCATAGCTGTAGGTGCATAAACTACTTCAAGAAAGCAGCACAATAATCGGCAAACAAGAACGGAGGGGCAGCAAAACATCGGTCGGCACTGTCACAGACATACTGACCATGTACTGAGAATCCCTTAGTGTGAATTCGTCCATTCTCCTTCCAATTTGCCCTCCACAGTCTCCTTCTCTTGTCATAGTAAACGCCTTTGCGCGCCACGAAAGACAAACGCAAACCTCCGTCCTCCACCACAATGTGGTTGGCCTTGCGGGCTGCTTTCAAGAGGCTGCCCTCGCTACTGCCCGTAGCACTAGACCGAGCAGAAGCAGGAGGTAAACGGGACGGGACCCCCAGGCGAATACGATGCAAGGGCGATGGTTCGCCGCCAGCAGCAGTTACGGCGAGGGAGCCGTTTTTGTGCAGTACCTGACCAAACGGACCACACAGCAAACCTCCCCGTATCTGTGTTGATCTTCATCTCCCACGGCAACATGCATTTTGCTGCATTCACTCCCCGCCTCAGCCACCAAATTCAACACAGAAACCGACTGGGCAGTGGACTAATCAGGGCAGCAGTGAGACTAAACGTATTCCTCGCCACACCTCGCAACTTAAGGCAACACGCACAATAGTCCGTTTCCACCACCACAACATAAAGCTGTCGAAGGCTCTCCAGGAGATCCCTGCGACAAAATCTGTATCTGCCGACCTGTGTAAGTTTGGAGGGGTGGCCCCTAGTTCTAGGGGTTTGCTGTTCCTCCGCGGAAATATTATTGAGGGCATTCTGTTCAGTGAGCTCCTTAGCGTCTGAGTCACCCAGCTCATCCTTTGTCGAGCCTATGGGCCTCCACCACTCGTTGGGCTCGGGCGCCCGTCGTTTCTTATCACGTGCCAGGGGCCCTGCTTCGTGCTCCCATGGTCCAGCTGAGGCACGGCCAGAGGACTGCTGCGCCTGCTGCTGTTGCTGCTGGGGGTCACGCTGCTGCTGTTCGTGCTGCTGATCCTGCTGCTGGCATGAAACTTGCACTAGGTACTGCGGATGCTCCACCTTGTGCTGCTTTGCAGGTTCATCCCTGTCCCCATCGCCAGGTCTCTCATGCCCCTCAGTACGGGAACCCTGGACAGAAACAGAATCACCTGAAAGGCGGCCACCGCAAAAGAACTTGCTGGTGCTATGAGCGTCTGCTGCAGGTGATATTGAGGGAGCCTCGGTCTGCTGCTGCTGCTGCTGCTGCTGCTGCTGTTGCTGCTGCTGCAACTGTTGTTGCTGCAACTGCTGCTGCTGCAGCTGTTGCTGCTGCAACTGCTGTTGCTGCAAGTGCTGCTGCTGCAGCTGTTGCTGCTGCAAGTGCTGCTGCTGCAACTGTTGTTGCTGTAACTGTTGCTGCTGCAACTGTTGCTGCTGTAACTGCTGCTGCTGCAACTGCTGCTGCTGCATTTGCTGCTGAATCAGCTGCTGCTGCAGCTGGTGTTGTTGTAGATGCAGCTCATGCAGCAGCAACTGCTCCTGACGTTGCTGCTGTTGCTGCTGCTGCTCCTGCCGCCGGTGTTGGTGCTGCAACTGCGGAGGCTGGAGAGTGCGCCGTCGACTCTTGCTGAAGTTATCGGTGTGCTTGCCTGACTGCTGCTTCTGCTGATGCTGCTGTTGTTGCGGTTGCTGCTGCTGCTGCTGGTCCTGCTGCAGCTGCTGCTGGTCCTGCTGCTGGGGAAGGTTGCTTGGGTTCTGAGCTGGAATTCTAGGGCCATTTACGCGCCAAGTCTGAACCCATGGCGTGGAGGGCGACTGATGGAGAGTCCAGCGGCCCCCAAGGCAGTGTGCTGGGTCTATTGAAAGCCCCTCTGTCTCTTCACACTTGCTGCTGCTACAACTGCTACTGTTGTTGCCGTTGTGGAGTTGCTGCTCGCCGTGAAGTGTCTCCTCGGGGTGGGCCTCGGACAGTAAACCCCCTTCGTCCATGTGCTGCTCCCTCACGGTGCTGCTGATAGTACTATCCCACTTAGGGGCCCCCGAAATTTCGGGAGAAGAGTGCTCATCCAGGGAGCTCGGTGACTGACCGTAACAGGCGTGAGGGGGATCTGTTGAAGAAGCTCCAGCAGCGACACCAGCAGTGGTACGGAAATCGTCGCAGCCAGCGGAACTGAAGGGACCCAAAAGATGGGCAGCAGGGACTTCCTTGTCTGCAGGTGTGCTAACTTTGACATGCAGACGAGGTGGTCGGTGTGCCCAAGTTTTGTTATTTACAGCTGCTTTGACTGGAAACGCATTAGTGCTGCTGCCACCATTGCTGCTGACGCAGCTGTCGCACCATCCACAAAAAAGGCGATTTCGCGGATCTTCTGACTGGGAGGATCCCTGTGTTTTGGGTCCGCCGTACTGCCCATGCACAAGAGGGCCCTGAAATGGGTACTGGCCCAGAGATAGTCCGTTGGCTTCACTGTATTCGCAGACGCCGAATTGTCTGGAGTCGTCCCGGCAGTCTGCGCAACTGCAGCTGCAGCTGCATAAGCCATCAAGCGCCCCTCGGCAGCACGGAGGGTAAAAAGTGGAATTTGACAGCAGGCTGGCAGCAGCTTCCCGCAGGGCCTTAGTGGCAGCAACAGCAGCAGGAGATGCAGGGGGGATATACGGGTTGGGCGGCTGCGAAGCACTATCGACGAACGCCCCATGTAGCCACGGAGGCCCCGCAGAAGCGGGACCCACAGGGCTCCACGACCCGTCGAGGCAGTGCGAGACCTGCGGAGCCCCTAGGGTTGCTGCCCATGGAATCGAAGTGCTGCGATGCCTGAGGGGCTCCTCATCAGCCAGAGGGCCCTCTGAACATAAGGTTTTACTGGAGTCCTGTCTGCGAATAGAAACAGTACGGGAGACGGAGTAGGTGCCGAAAGGTATTTCTAAGAATCGGCTAAGAGGAGCATAGCTGCCGTCTATGGAACGGCGTCTACCGTCCAGCTGCTGCAGCAGCAAAGACAGAGCGGGGCCATGCAGCCCCCCAAAGCTATGGGAGGAGGCGCTCCACAAACGAGGTAATGACGCGCTGCACCACAGGCATAGCAGCGGCAGCAGCACAAAGTACAAGCAAATACTGAGGGGATAAAATATGATTAGTAGGGAAAAGAGGAGCATGCGACAAAGGAGACACAGTTTGGGAATCAGCCGCGCTCCGTAGCACATAGTCAGCGGAAGCAGCAGCAGCAGTAGCCTTTTTCGAGGTAAAAGCAATGACAGTGAATCGCATCAGCCTGATTTAGACAGGATATATAAGGTTATAAAAACACAGCGAGTAGGAAGCAAGGAGCTAACATATAGCCTCACCAAAGTATATCTACAGTGTCTAGAGTCACTGCCTCTCCTTGGCGCCCCTCATTGTGTAACCCCCGACTGCTTTCGTCTTTTGCCTCTCGCTCATAGCCACAGTAAGGATCAAGAACCCCATGAGGGCCCTGAGTTCCGTGAGCTCCCGAAGATCCCTGGACTTCCTGGGACCCCCGACTCTTTGGAATCCCCTGAGTGCCTTGCCTCTTCCTGGCTTTCCATTCTGAACAGAGCCTGTCCCAGTGAAAGAAAAAGTTGTCATGGTAAAGGGCCCACCTCCTGGCGACAGTCCTGAGGTGGGTGAGGAGCTCAAACGTCTTTAGCTCTGCGTGAAGGGCCTCCCCTGTTGGGGCTGCTGCTGCCGCCACTATTGCTGCTTCTGTTCCTACTTCTGTTGCTGTCCCTGGGGCTGCTTCTGTTGCCGATTGAGCTGCTGCTAATGCTGCGTCTGAGGCTGCAACTATGGGGGAGCCATCAGGCGGAGAAAACACCTCAGAAAATGAGGCCACTTGGCAGAAGCTGTCATCGCTCTCCCCAGCCAGAGAGCCCCCGCTGCTGGCTGAGGTGCTGGGCAGGACTGACGGGATAGGGCCCCCCAGGGGATGCTCAAATTTGATTTCGCAAGGCTCACGCTTTTTCATGAGGCCCTGCAGGCTGGCAGTTTTGCCGCAGCCCCAGGCCGCCCCTGGAGAGGCATAAGGGGCCTCGACCTGGAGGGCCTCGCCTGCTGCTGTACAGGGATCTGCGTGCACACAAAGCAAATGGCGCTGGCCACGATGGCAGAAGTGAGAACAACGAGCTCACGTTTATTTCTGCCGCTGCAGGGTGAACCAGAAGAGGGCCTGCTGGCAGCCCTCAGGGGCCCCGAAGCAGTAGACAGATACTGTGCACACTCACTCTGAATTTCGGCGCGTGACTCTGAGCTAGTCAAGCCCGCTAACTGCTGTGTAACGGGAGGCGGAGGGGCCCCGGTAGAGCACGTGGCCTCTGCAGGCTGCTGCTTGTCAGACTCCCCGTAGGCCATTTCAGCAGCTGCGCTGCGGCTGGGGTCGCCGCCGTCCATCGTGGGCCTTCTGCATGGGTGGGAGTTGATTAAAGTAAAGACAGAAAGGGAAGAAGTTGGTAAATGCTGCTGCATCTTGAAGCGGCCGCAAGGCTTTGGCGTGCACTGGCCCACGACTGGCAGGACCAGGCCAGCCGCCCGCCGGCGGGTCACGGCAGCGATACTATTAGGCAAGGGAGGAAGCTTGTTTCGGGAGAACAAAGAAATCAGCCTTCGGCAGTAGCAGTTATAAAGCAGCAGGAAGGGAAGAGAACAGTATCAGATAAGGACATAACCGGAAACAACAGAAGCAAGGGGTCGCTGCTGCAGCTGCTGCTGAATGAGCCGTGGGGCAGCACAAGTCGAGTCGCGTCGGTAGCGTGGCCCTTGGGGCCTTTAAAAAATAATATTTGCTTCAGAAATCAGACTATTGCAATTTATGTACTCTTATTTTTCATTTGTGCAGCTCATTGTATAATTCCTTGTTTTCTACTTAACGCTGCACGCCACCCAGCAACTCGACAAAGCTGCTGAGCCTGCAGCGGCAGGAACCAAAAGATGTAGCGGCCTCCATGCAGTAACCCGTAGATGTGTTTTTTATTTACCTCCATACACTATAGCTCTCACTGTCTGTCGCTTGCGTACAGAAACTCCTCGTGCTTCAACTGTACTTCACTATCAAGTAGCAGTTACTGTATATTGGCTGTTGGCGGCTGTATAGTGCTGACAGCTGCACTGCTCAGTTCTGGCAGTTTAGTGTACTAGATTATCTATTCAGAATGTTTTAGGGCTATGGAGGCGTGGGATGCTGACATCGTAAGGAGCTTTGAATGCTTTCTGCCGGCCCAACTGGCCCGCTAGGAACAATGACTAGCTAATTGCTGCTGCAAATATAACTGGCTCCCCCTGACATAAAATGTCCATGCAAATGTTTTGGAGCTGAAGGCCAGTCGGGGATTGGCCGCGAGAGCCACAAAGGAGGTGGACAACTCCCTTGTCCAGCACACACCCTTTAGGGAGGTAGAGTCAAGAGTCAGGAGCGCGAATTGACCCTCTGAAAGACAACGTTACCCTCATACAAAAGCTCTCGACTGCTGCAGCGACTTCGACAGGGATGAAGCGCACTAAAGGGATCCCCAGGGCAACATGCCTCACCCTGACCCCATGGCCCATAGCAGAAGCACAGGTCTGTCAATAGACTTTGAATGTGCTTACGTCAGAGGAGGACGGAGCCCCGCACACATACACAAATCTTCTAAGGCTCAGTGGCAAGATCAGGGATGGCGCAGCCTGGGTACCCAGAATTACTATTCGAAATGAGCCTCTTAGGTGACAATGCCACCGAATAGTATTAACTTTCAGCGAAAACGCCGCACTTCTCGACAGACGCCGAAGCTAGAAAACAGAAAGTTAGAAATGCAGTGGCAATGTCCACTGCAACCTTTCAAGCCCACAGCCCTGATTTTCCAAATTGCTCGAAAACAACTGAACCAGTTGTTAAGACCGCATTGTTTGCCACCGGTCCTGAGTAATTCATCTTTCGAGACATGTTAGATAGGCGGCATGTCAGATTTCTGATGGCAGAGTAGACCGCAGCACTTTCTCCATTTCTGAGTTGCCAAGGGCATTGGTATCAACCAATTTGACCAAAAAAGTTCATTCAAGAGGCTTGCAAGCAGCACTAGTGGCGCCATCCTTTTTATGCACCAGCTCACATCGGTCCACTTTGACTCCACTACCATGGATACTGCACTGACATGCTGCATCCCATATTAAATACCTTTGCGTTTGATCGTATAGGTGGGCTGCACCACTTGATTCTCAACAATCCGGAAACTGACTGACACAGAGCTTTCTCAGTGTGTCGGACCAACACAAAAGGCTCTGCGCAGTGAAGCTGATGTAGAAGAAAGCGACTTTTTGGAATTTACAGAGCAGCACAAGCCCAACGTCACAAATTTGTGCATTGGTTACATCAGAATTACCGGAAAGCAGAAAACCACACTTACACGTAATTTTCTCTAGACGAATTTTTCAGGATCTCATCGATGTTGAGGAAAAGCCTAACATTTTAACAGCAACATCAGCACGGCCATGCTACTGCATTCATTCACTATGCTATTCTGCAGTTCAAAAGTCCATATCGCCCTAGGTTACTGAGCCTGGATAGGATCATGGCTGAACAGCGCATGAATCAGACTATCCGCAAACAGTTTGGCATATCCAGTGTTCGTTATATCTGATAAATAGATTATTTGGTATCGCCGTTGGTTGCGCTGGTCTTACCTCGTAAATGCAGGACAACACTGTACCTCCAACTTTCATCGATGCTGTTATCTACAAGATCTGTGACATGAAGGCCTCCAACAGACATAATATTAAGGAAGATATTTCTCAGATTCGCCGGGGAAAAAGGCTCTTATATGCATCTTTTAGAAACCCAGGGTCTCATGCGTATGGACTTCAGCAATGTTCCAAACACACTTAACGCTGATTGATGTCTTATGTGAGCGTATGCACGCACTGAAGTCATCGCAACCTCCTAGCCAGCCTACGTGATGTGCCAAAAATGCCGGCTTTAAAAAGTTGTACGTAGTTTTCGTATAAGTGTCACTAGCGGCTAAGGTGTTGAGAATGCTTCCCAGCCAGGGATTAGTTGAACACTGGATCGCAAAATTTGTAATGAGGCCACGACTGTGCAAGTGGCAAACAAAATATGGGCTATAATCCGCGTGCCGTACAGCTGTGTTTGGTGTGTCGCGATCTTGGTGGGCCGCGTGTGTGAAGGAAGCGGTGGTTCAGGAGCGGCAATGCGTGAGCGAGGAGCTCTCGTGTTTATGCTTGCTAATGTTCCACAGCCTGCACAATGCCATCGGATAGCATAGGACGCTCGTCACTGTTTGCACAGTAGCGCCGACACGACAAACTCACCAAAAGATGTGGCGAAAGCCTCCGGATGCTCAGTGAGTGCAGCGTGAGTAGGATATTCGGTATGGGGGGGCTACGTCTGTCACCTGCGTGCGCACTACGAATAAATAACGTTAGTGTGTTAAAATTTAACGAGGAAGCCAAGTCGTTGAGCAATGTGGCGTTGAAGGGGTCTCCACATGTTGAGGTTCCGTAAAAGACTGAGAAAATTGTGGCCACTGTCGGAGATCTGGTTTTCTACGTGTGCTGTGGCCAAGTTGTGCAGTATATGTGTTTATTTGCTTCACACCATGTGCCAGGGCCACTTTCGAGCTCCATTACAGAGTGTAGCGCTTTGCTGCCGGGCACTTTGTTCGGACGGAGGTAGTAGTGAAAGTGGTGAAACTGCAATCAAAGCTTCGAAACTCTGCAGAAGCCAAGAATTTGTACATTTACTGCTGATCGGACGGGAAAAAGCAAAGAAAACTTCACTTTTTCTCGTGTCGCAGGTAGTGGCGTAGAAACGTTGCTATAATGAGTCCTCTATGTCCCTTGACACAAACGAAATGAGCTGCTGATATGTAAATGTAAATTTTTTAGATTTATGTGCGTTAGGCAGAACGTACTCAATTTCAACTAGAAAACCTACGAAATGAGTTGCTGGTATGTAACTTTTTTATATTTATGTGCGTTAGGCAGAACATACTCAATTTCAACTAAAAAACCTTATATATCTGAATACGCCTACAGGTTACATGGGTACCTGGGCAATCGGGCTCTTGCTGCCCAGTTTTAGGGCAGCCCAGTTTTAGGGCGATTTTAAGCGTAGCTCACGTTCTCTGCGGGAGCGGGGCAACGTGTGTATATATGTGTATACATATATATTTATGTATACATTATATAGATGTATACATATACATGTATATGCATGCATATGCGCGTACACATATATGTGTGTCTGTGTGTGTACGTGTATATGACTCTTGTCAAGTGCATGCTCACTAGGAAATGATAAAACAGAAAGAGAGCGCCGCCTTAAAGAGCTGCGTTGCACGTGCCAGCCATCTTTGTTGCAACTTGTGTGATATTTCTGGCTGCAAATTTCGCGGGCCCAGGAGGTCGAGAGACCATGCTTTCACAGTTTATGTTTGCAAAAAAGAGTTTCGTCTTAATGTTCTTATTTTTCGTGTAGGCATGCTTTCTTTTGTGAGGTCAGAAGGCTGGCTACGCTGGGAAGCATGCCTCCGCATACATGAGCAGTTACGTGATTGTCAAGAAATTTATAATAGGTATCACATGGAGGTATTACATGGAGTGCTACGAATACTTTTCCAACAAATGAGTGACACCCATAAAGTTGCCGAAAGATCTGCTAGTTGGGTTTCGTCTGGGACAAGTATATATTTGGCTATCGTCAGGCACAAACTCTGCAGCAAGGCTGCTACAGCCAGCCCTTTCAGCAACTACATTTTTGCGTACGCGGGGCTTGCAAGAAGAAAAAGCTCACGGAGAAAGACTAAGAAGTGGCTGGTAGTGATGTGCAAGAAAAAACGTTCCCTTTCTTACAAAGTTAAGGTCTGAAGGCACTTGCAGGCACTTGCCTTGTAGCGGAGCTCTACCGTCTTCAGCGTCGCTTAATTATGCACAAGCCGTGAATTTTCTCGTTTGCGCTCTTCATAATGTGTTCTCTTCTGATACTGCTAAATACCGGGTAGGCCACGGATAGGGACTGAACCCAAGAGCGAGATGGAAACCCTACGGACTGCAGCCCAAGCTGACGGCCTCTGCCAAATTGAGCGATAGCCGCTTCATCTTTCTTCGTCAGGCCTATGCCTGAATATTATCAGGTACTTTCCATTTTATTTACTATGTAGCCCAGAGATGCCAGTTTTTTTGAACGTAAAGCAATACAAAAGCGCACGATGCCTAGCTCTTCCGCGCAGTTCGAGTGTCTGGCTAGGAAAGGACGGGCTTTTCTTTGGCTATGTCTACAGGTCTCAACACTCAGCATTAAATGCATGAGCACTACCGCGTTCGGTCTTTTCCTGGGAGAAATAAGCGCTCCTAAAGCTGCTGTGGGCAGCAGGAATTTCTCCACTGTCCCAGAAATTTTTATGCTTCCACCTAAATTTCTGGTTAGTTGAACCTATCGTCCTACGGCAGAAGGGTATTGCCATATCAAAGCTGCGTCCCAGCTATTGCCACAGACTCATCGGTGTGCTATTGCTACGATTGAGACATCTTAACCACGGCTCCTCATCGCCGTTGGCAGCCTCCAGAGGCCCATCATAATCACTGGCCAACGTGCAACTCACAGCTGTTAAGTCATAAAAAACGTACTAAATATTCGTTCTACAGGTTCGATCACTGAGGTTCCGCTCCAAGTAGCTTATTTCAAGTTAGAACCGGACGATATCGAGTAGACCGCACCATCTATAGGCAACCAGTAACAAGGAAGCCGCTCGTGTCTGATTCACCTGTCCTACTTTATGTTAAAAATACGTAGATGCATTTCCGTCTTCCTTCTGAAGAGCTGGCTTGATGCGGCAAAATTCACCTAATCACGGTGCTTCCGTGAGGCCCCCAGAGCAGCCCCAGTGGCCCCCAATGCTCGTTGTGTGCGTTCGTTCCATGTGCATTTGCTGTTATGTATTAATTTCCTCTCTGCGAATTCTTGCTTTTTGTTTTTTCCGGTTGATTGGTTACTGCAGGAGCGCTAACGTGGAGCACCCGTGCTGCTCACCACATGGCCTTTAGGTACGCTCCGCATAGCCGAACGACCCCTGTGTGCTCGCATCCTCGTATCATCCGCATTAAAGGCAGAGTAACTGACGCCTCCATCCCGTGGGAGCTCCCCATATTGCTAGGATGGACTCCCGGGGGCCCTCGAGGGCCCAGTTCCATGATGGTGAGCGCCGCAGTGCGGTGCTTCTCCACCCGCCGTAAGACGGCGAAGGCCATTGGGCAATGGCATCTGCAGCAAGAGGCTCGCCGGAAGGCCCTTCTTTACCAACACAAAGTAGAAATGGGGCTGGCCAGTGTAGACTCAAGGAGCAGAAGAGAAGGCGACAGTCCAGCAGCCTCGCAGCCTGCACCGTATCTGCCCAAGTACTGCTCCTCGCTTTCAGCCTTAGAGCCAGCCCTCGCGCCTCCCGCGTTGTTTCAGGCTGTGCACATCACTCCTGAAAGCCCTACTCGCCGCAGCCTCCCAGTGGAGCTGCAGAGGGCCCGGAACCCTCGTCCTCTTGGCCGCATTTTTTCCCTAAAATCTACTGAGCTAGCCTCGGCTGTGCGGACTGCAGCAGCAGCGGAAGTAGCAGGCAAGGGAGTCGGTGCTACTGTGTGGAGCCAGCTGCATGCGGCCTGCATCAGACGAAGCCCCCACTTCTCGGCGGCTGAGGCTGCCCTGGTGCTGCACAGCTACGGGTTGGCGGGGCATCAGGCGCTGCCTGTGCTGCGCTGCTGCGTACGTACACTGTTGCTCAAATGGGGTGACGTTCGGCTTCTGGACGCGGCGAGGGCCCTTCACTCTTTGTTTGCTGTATTCAAAATACGAGATACTCAACTGCTGCTGAGGTGTATGAACAGTTTCGGGCCCCTCCTACGCAGAGACGCCGACCGGGCCCACAGGGGGCCCCTGCCCCCAGAGGAGGCCACCCAGCACTTCCTTACACTTGCGTTGCTCCTTAAGGCTTTCGCAGCAGCACAGCTGCCTTACAGCCCGCTGCTGAAAGCTGCGGCGGAGACCGTGAGGGCCCAGCTGCTGCTGCCGCAGGCAAAACCCCCATGGGCCCCCCATGAGGGTCTTCAGGGCAAAGAAGGGGCCCTCGGGTTGCGCGGCAAGCGCCAGATATTCTCCCTTCCATTGGTGGGAGGCCCCAAGGGGACTTCACAGAGGACGCCGCCGTTTCCTCCTTCCCTTTTGGTTTCAATTGTAGAGAGTCTCTCGCTCTTCGGAGTGAGGCATGAGCCGCTGCTGCAGGCCTTTGAGTCTTTTGTCTCAGCTTCTATTCCTATGGGCCGCCGCGCTGTAGCTGCTGCTTCGCCGTTGCTCCAGGGCGCAGAAGTGGAGCCGCCGCAGCAGCTGGGGCCCCCAGTGCAGCGGCAGCAGCTAGATCCTGCAGCCTCTTGGGGGCCCCCTCCTTATCTGTACGCCATAGGCAGGCTCGCCCGCACCAGCAACATCACTTGCAGCCAGAGTGGTTGGCTAGCTGTGCCGTCCCCAGCTAGCCAAGCCCCAGCTGGCCAGGGTGGCTGGCATTTGCGCCACTTAAGCCGCGCAGTGAGGGCTCTTGGACTCCTGGGGCGGACCAGTGGACTGCTAATGGACCGGTGGGTGGCTGCGCTGCGTCAGGGGGCCCCCCAACTGCCTCCACAGGATGTAGTGGGGGCCCTGGAGGCCTCCCGTGTCTGCGGTTTTTTCTGCCGGCCGCTACTGCAGCAGCTGCTGCGCTGTTTCGCCCGCAGGGCTGCAGACCGCTCGCTGCCCCTAGACAGCCACACCGTTCTAGCTGCAGCAACAGCAGCAGCAGGCCTCCCTCTGACTTGCCGGCCCTTTTGGGAGGCCATAGAGGCCTCAATCCGCCGCGGGCCTCTCTGCAGAGGGATAGGATTCAATCAGCCTCAACAAATAGGAGCCTCCCAGTCATTGGGACCCCCCGAGTCACCAGGGGAGGCCCCTGGTGCTGACGGAATCTCTAGGGACCTACCGAGCCACAGCGACGCGACATTGACTGAGCTGCAGCCCGGTGCTGCTGCTGCTGCTGCAGCTGCTTCCTCGCAAGCTCTGTGGGGTGGGGAAGACCGGGAGGCGGGATCGACTCCAGCAGACAGGGTCTCTGGAGTAGCAGAGGTGGAGGCGGGGAAGGCGGAGGCAGAATTGGCTGTGGCCTTACTAGGAGCTATTGCTGCTGCTGCACCTGCCCTACCTGTGGACCTCCTCGCTGCAGCAGCACCGACCCTGATACGGCTGCAGCAGCGGCGCCTGCCCCTATCTGCCTCCCTGACAGCATTAGGCAACGCTAGCCTCCTTTGCTGCAGGGCAGAACTGGAAGATAAAGTACAACGTGCTAGAAGGCAGCAGGACGCGCCCTCCAGCAGCAGCAGCTGTAGTAGTTGTAGCAGCAGCAGCTTGGATGCACTGGTCACAGCGGCAGAGCTGGGGCAGCACTTGAAGCGCAGCAGCAGCCAGCAGGTCAAGTCCCTTCTGCTGTTGCAGCGCCGGCAGCTGGAGAGCCTGCGGGGAGCTGCAGTGCCACAAGAGGGAAAGGGGGGGGATACGGGCTGGCACAAGCTGGTTGAGGGCCCCCTTGCAGGGGACTGGCAAGCTTTGGAATTGTGTG
The DNA here is from genome assembly GCF_000499545.2 of Eimeria tenella. Lineage (NCBI taxonomy): Eukaryota > Apicomplexa > Conoidasida > Eucoccidiorida > Eimeriidae > Eimeria > Eimeria tenella. The sequence continues at coordinate 132,268 of NW_013543457.1, forward strand.
TCTACGGCATTTTGGTCGCCGGTCCCGCCACCGCTGCAGCGCCTGCTGCCCTCTTGCCAGAGAGGGAGGCTGAGGTGGAAACAGACCAGCGTGCTGCATGTGTTGAGGCACTGGAGGTCTTGAACCACATCAGAAGACTGGTGGTGGCGAGGAGGGACTGCTGCAAACTTGTCTTTGGCTCACTGGAGGAGGCTGTGGCCCTTCTCCACCTGGAGCTGCTGCCCTACTGCCCAGATGCTGCACTCGCAGCAGCAGCAACGAGGCTGCTGCAGCAGCGGAAGCGTCTTGAACAGCAGCAGCCAACGAAGCCCAATGCAAGAGGAGCTATCGGCAACAGCAGCGTCAAGGGCAACAGCATCAGCAACCGCCACAGCGGGAGCACCAGGAGCAGCAGTCTGCCCCAACACGCACGGGCTCCCGTCTCGAATGCAGAAAGGGCCCTTTCGTGTTTGCCTTCTAATATGCTGGCCAGAGGCCCCAGGGAAACTGTTCCACGACCTCAGCAAAGTGGGACCTGTGACCCCCTCTGGGTACCAGCAGCGGAGTCCCTAGAGGTGATTTTAAGCTGCTGCAGCAGCAGACTGGTGACAGCCCCCACTCCTTCTCTTTTGCACGCATCTGTAGTCACGCTGAGGGCCCTTGCCCACCCCCGAATGCTGCGGGGGCTCTTACGAGAGATGGGGGAGGCCCAACTGCAAAGGGAGGCGAGCGCTACGGACTCGACGGCTGTGCTGCAGCTGCTAGAGCCCGAAGAAGCTAGTAGCGCTTCCAGCCACCCTTTTTCTCATATTGGGTCAGAGCGAGACCAGAAAACATCCACTATGAAGGAAGCAGCAGCTAGCCCAAATCCCCGAGAGATTACTGAGCCTTTATCGGAAGTAGCACCAGCAGCCGCCTACAGCGAAAGTGTATCAGTAGAGGACCAGGAGCTAGGAGCAGCTCTGCTGCTGGTGGAAATCTGTCTCTTGGTTTTAAGTGTCTTGAGAGAGAGAGTGACGCATTCCCTGCTGCAGGCGAACGAGCTCGCGCTGCTGGCTGCAGAGGCTCAGCAACTCCTCCGGCGGCTCACTGCCCCCAGAGACTCCTTTGAGGCTTCAGAGAAGCCACAGGGGCTTCAAGACGCGATAAATGACCCGCAGACGCAAACAGCTTCCCCACAAGGGCCCCCGCAGAGGCCTGGGGCACTTGAAGGAGTGGACGAGCCTCCGCCTGACGCTGCTGAAACTGTGCGCAACTTTTCAGAAGTAGGCAGCGGGGCTGTCGCGGCTGATGAAATCAACGGGGAGGGCCTTGGAGGCGCAGCTTGGGACAGCCTGCTGCAACTAGAGAGCGAACTGGCCGCGTTTTTGGGGTCCCTGGCAGACCTGTGGCGCACGAAGCCCTGTACTGTATTCGCCGCGGGGCCTTCCAGCAGCTTTAGCGTTTGCATGAAGTTGGGGCTGTTGGGTACTGGTTTGGCTGCTACAGCAGATTCTTTGGCCTCTGCCCGCCACCGGGAGCATCTGCGGTCCGTGGCTTCTACTGCTGGGGTCCCACTTCCAGCCACCGCAGGAACAGAAATTGGAGAAGAGGCACTGCGCACTGCAGCACTCGTAGAGGCTCTTTGCCCTGCCGTTTATACTCCAGAGGGGCTGCGCTGGCTACGGAGCCGAGCCAGGGGTCGCAGTGCCGATTGGTCGCAGACTAATGCGCGCCCAGATTTCTTTTTCTTGTTTCCATTGAGGCCAGTCGATGCCGATGCCTATCTTTACAGAGCGCGTGCAGGTGCAACACAAGAGACGACTACTGAAGGAAAGAGCAGTGGAAACGCAGGTGCTTTTGCTGCAAATGCACCTGAAGCAGCTGCAGCGCTATCATCAAAGCCAGTATCAGCAGCAATTCACGGACCAGATTGTGATGCTGGCACCATGGGCAGTTTTCTCGGTGTGATATCTGCGATGGAAGAAGATGATCAGGAAGGAGAACACCGAAGAGAGAGGCCCTCAGCCGCTGCTTTGCTAAAACAAAAAGAGCACCGCGACTTGGCGCTAATGTGGCTGTCGCAGCTCATGAGGTGCTGCGTAGCCCTACACTAGGAGGTCTTGCTGTCTTCTTGCTGTCTATCGCGGACCGTAGGTAGTTGGGACAAGGTTTCACGCACATCCGGGCTGGCTACAAGGGGCTGCAGCCTGAATTGAGCCTGAATAGAACCCGCATCCTGTGGACGGTCAGGTGGAAGGCTGAGGCACTGCTTTGTCCAAATTCTTTATGTCTAGAACGCATGGAACAAGAGCAAAGGTGCAACAATGGAGAGTATAGGGCTGGTCTTTTTAACTTGCTTTCGTTATTTTTTAGTCTGTCGTCTCATAAAGGCACGTCCCAACTGCATCCCCTCCAGCTTTGAACTCAACCGGGAAAGTTTCCCTTTTTTTATTGTGGACGAGTGGGTACGTGCCCGTAAAACTTATATATGAATAGTCAGAAGCTGTTAGACTCAGCCATACAGCCTACGCGTTTTTCCCGACAGCACGCAGCAACGGAGCAATTGCAGCGCGTGCATCTGGCAATCTGCATTCCTATAAATCCGCAACAAACCAGTTAGGCGAATGCAATGCCCGGCGACGCATCGGTCATGAGGTAATTCAGGCTGTCGCCTGTCGTTGTGCGGGTCAACGAAGTGAGGCGGGAACGAAGCCTCAGGGTGCTACAGAAAGTGCGGAACAAGCGCACGCAGGGGCTGCATCGTCACCGCACAATTCAAGTTCACCAGCAGTGGGGATTTTCCCCATCAGGATGCAGTTGTAAGGGGAACTGGAATAATTGTATCTCAAACGTGTAACACCTGCAGCGTTGCACTAGGCTCCGTCACCTGACAGGGATGCCCCACCCTCAAAACAACTACAGCATGCCTAAGTGGTTCGACGCAACACGCTGATTTTTTGAATTGGAAATTCTGGGGAAATAAGCTCCGCTACGCCGGTAAGGCATCTGTCAATAATGCAAAAGGCGACTAGGAGCATTCAGGAGTTTTGTCCCTCTACGAACACCGTATACAGACTCATTCTGAGTCCAATGCGTATTTGATGTGCTCATATTTTGAAGAATAATTAAGGAGAATTCCAGCTGATACTGAAGATGTACTGTTGAGAAATCTATAAAACTGTCGCTGGCGGACACAGGGTTACCGTGGTACATGTCGAAACAGAGAACCTCCTCAATTCGGTAGGGAAGTAAAGTGTTGGTTTGTGGTCAGTTGCCGCAATCTTTGTGTATTGATGTGGCGTTAAGTGGTTTTCAACAGAGTTGTGCAGAAGTTCATCGGGACGACTCGGTAGCTATCCTTACGCTCTGAAAATTAGTGAGCTGAACTGCCTCCTGGACGATTGGCATCGGGAACCCCGTTGTGGGGGTGTTAGCCTAAGTGATACAGGCATAGCAAATGACAAGAAGTAACGCCAAGCACGTAATAACGGATGACAGCCTGTGTATTTGCGCTGTGTAAAACGAAGGTGGGGCCTCGATGGTCATTGAAAGAGAAGCGGCCAGGAGATCAACACCGGAAAATCAAGAGAAGAACCATTTGAATGTAGCACTTCAGAGCATTTCTACAAGAGCCTGTTATGGTTAATACATAGTTCGGAGCTCTTTGCATTCGGCATGCGGCGGCTCCCACCAGCCACAGATTTCAACAACAACGTTTGCATGGAACTCGCAGCAAGACTTCATCCGTTATTCTTAAAATGTTATTTATTGGTTAAATTTATTTTTTGTGGAGGGCCTTTTGCTTTAAAATGCACGTGGTTTTCAGCTAGAGTCGAATGCAACCGAGTCTCCCACCGCTTAGCAGCAGTAGGTGAATTGACTTAGTCAGAGGGACTGGCTCCACGTTTTATCGCCTAGCCACCGTTCTGTTTGTTTTCCTTAACTCCAAAGCGAGAATGAAGGGCCGGTGGCGCAAAGACAAGCGACCCGCAGCGGAGAAGTCGAACGGGGCAGGTTCTCTTACAGGAGGCTCAGCGGGCCAGCAAGCTCCGAACAACATTCTTGCAGGTTTCAGATTTTCCGGGACTGTCGACAAGGCTGCAGAACAGCAAAGAGAGTGCTACGAAAGTGCCCATGCTTCTCTTGTTCGCAGTCAATTTGCAATGTGTGACGGGGAGACCCACGATGACTTTATGGTGAGAGCAGCACAGCGGAAATATTCTGCTTTCCTCCAAATTGCATCGGTCTGAGGCACAAGGGAAGCACTGACAGAGTACCCGCTCATTCTCGCTGCAGACAGTACTATAACGACTGGTGCAGGCCCTGTGCAAGTTAAGGCTTCAGAGTTTTCTTTACTGGCACCTCATGTTTGATCGAACCAGTATAAATGTTTTGCCATTTGCCATTCACTTGCTGTACGGCCGGATTCAGAAAGCGCTCACGGGAGGCAGCATTTACGTTCCTGCCTTTTTCAATGCGAGCGAAAGCGAGGCGATATTCAACGCCCTTATGAAGGAGCTTTCAGACTACGCAAAGTGAGCACCAGCCAGAAGTTCCCATAGAGAAGAGGCTTTGGCAGCTCTTGCAGTTCAGATTTGTTGGAGTCCAGGTAGCCTTCAGACTGCGCAAAGTGAGCAGCAGCCAGAATGCTTTCATAGCCAAGGGAGTTTGTTGCTCTTGTTCTGTGAATCTTTTGAAATATCCCAACTTGAATGCATTAGCGCTTTTGTCTTCACAAAATAGCCTTTCCTGTTCGCCCTGTTTGCTGTGCCCCCTTAGCGAACAGCAGCAGACCCAGGCAACGGAGACACCAGAGGCAGCTGAGGCTGACGCTGCTGCAGCAAGTGGGCCAGCTGCTGCAGCAAGTGGGCCAGCTGCTGCAGCAAGTGGGCCAGCCGCAGCAGCAAATGGGCCAGCTGCTGCAGCAAATGGGCCAGCTGCTGCAGCAAACGGGCCCGAGGCTGCACTGAGCGGCGCGGGCGTTTGCCGGTGGTCGCGGCACTTGAAGCACGAGAACCCCGAGGGCTTTCCCACTTTTCAAAAAGTAGTTCAACGCATATCGAGTTATTTCGACTTGGAGATCTTCGCAACCAGAATGAACATCTACCCCGACGGCTCCCACTGGAAGCCTCACCACCACGACTCCCACGCCTACTCCTCAGAGAGAAACCAAGTAAGCAGCAGCAGCAGCAGCAGCAGCACGAGTAGCAGCAGCAGCAGCGGCGGCGTCAGCGGCACGATTAGCAGCAGCAGCACCAGCAGCACGAGTAGCAGCAGCAGCAGCACCAGCAACACGAGTAGCAGCAGCAGCAGCAGCAGCAACAATAAGGCAGGCCCGCCAGGCCTTCTTTTCTGTCTCCGCTGAGGCTTCTATTTCTATTTTGTTTCATTCTTATGGTGTCAGGCAGAGGACTTCACTGTGGGCGCGTCGTTTGGGGCGCAGCGAGCCCTAGAGTTTGCACATGTGAAGAGTGGCATTAAGTTTCGTTTTCCACAGACAAGCGGTTCGATTTTTTCGTTTAATTCTTTTGTCAATAAGACCTTCACGCACGGCGTGCCGGCAGAGCCAACTGCCAGCGTAGGCCCCCGCATATCCATCATTGTTTGGGGCCGGCGCCGCTCGCTGAACAAGTTGAATGCCTGCGCCAGCGAACTGAAGCAGTAAATTTTTTTCCAAGAAGGAACCCATATCGTCTATTACCTTTTATTTGCTGCTGACGCAACAGTAGACGAGCAGTTACTTACATATTTATACTCATTGCAGTGATGTTGCCGAATCCAGATACAAATCGCAAAACAGAGAAAGCGCGCACGTTCTTTCCACTTATTCTTAAGAATTCGGTTGAGATGCCAAAGACCCTGATTTTTAAGCTTCATGTACAGCTCATGAAGCTCGAAAAAGCAACGAAGGAAGACGGGACGCCCTTGAATACGCAAATCATTCAAAGTCAGCGCAGGTGCCGTTTGTGCCCTTCCTTCGCTACTTGCTGCCGAAACAGAGCACCATATGGACATGAGCCATCGCAGAAGCCTTTCTCATGCAGAATTTCTCTAATTTTCTGCAGCTACTGGACTCGCACGTGGATAATCTAGCGCAGTGCTGAACAGGTTTCGCTTGCCGGCTGCGGTGTATGTACTAACCAGATATGATGGCACGCGTCTGCTGCTGCTTCGGGTTCAGAAACAGTAATGCTTCGGCAGCTGCTGAGTATGCGTAAAATTTGAGTTTCGGTTTTTGTGTTTATGCAATTTGTTTCTTTTAATTATTCAACGACCTTACGCATACTGACAAAGGATTCGATTCCTTCATTTTCATTTTCAACAACTGTTGACGGGCCCTCTTTCTTTTCAAAATGGGTCAATTTTGGGGAAAATCCGCGAAATATTCTCACGAGGAGAAACCCGTTAAGAAGTGGTATACGGACTCAGCTTTGACTCTCCTCACCGGCTGTCTCTCTTTTATTACATTTTTGTTGAGTGCAACTGCCTGCTACAGCGGAAACCTGAGGCACTTGGCGCCATATGACTTGAACGGTTTGTCTCTTTTCCCCCTGACCACTTTTAATCCCTTTTCACCTTTTCTTCAGCTGATTTCTGCGGCTCCAAGCTGGTGGGCGAAGAGCGGCAGTACCTTTACTACCCTGATCCCCACAATCCGACGAGTGGGATCTGCGTGGACTCGTGCCCAACAGGTTCGCGGTGCCTTTAATGTGATCTGGACTTCGTTTATTTTTTATGTTTTTCTGTTTACAGCACAAACGCGTGGCACCATCAACATCCCTGATGGCCTTGGGGGCATTCAAGTGCATCCCATAACGAGCTCGGAGTTGGTAAGCAGCAGCAAAAGCACTGACCAAAGAATAAATGAATAGATCTGATCAAATATACCAAATGTGTTCTTTCTCAGGTCTCAGGACAATACTGTTTCCAGCGCCGGTTGAAGTCTCGGGAGATACTGACAACGCTACAGCAGCAGCGGCCGTTTTTGTACAGCATCGTTCAAGACATTTTCAAAGCTACAGAAGTCCTCTTTGCGACTATATTTCTTTCTATAGTGTTGGCAATTGCTGGCATTAAGGCTATGTTGAACAAAAGGGCCGGAAGAAATGTCTGTCTTGCTGCTTCTTTTGCCCCTTGTTTCTTTTCCATCTTGACCGTCTTGCTGACTCTTTACCACTTCTTCACTCCGCGAGTTCTCCAACCTGGCTTTTCCTTGCTGATCTTGTCGGGCATTTTGGTAAGGATTTTTATTTTCAATTTCTGCTGCCTATAATGACTTTGTCTCTTTGCATAGGCCACTATGTCTTTCTTGACGGGGACACTGCCCATTATTTTCCCTAAGACTTACGGCAGGTAAGGCTGCAGCAGCAAATGGCGAATTTTGCTGCAGCAGTTCTCACGCACGCGCTGCTGCATGCAGGTCGCGGCAGTTCATGCTTATTGGCGCGCAAGTCCTGGAGGAAATGCCCGACTTGTTGACCTTCATCATAGTCACAGTTGCGGGCATTGGCGTGACTGTTGTGTGGAACATTTGGATTTGCGCCTCTCTGCTCACTATGGGCAGAGCCGTCCCGCAGCCCCTTGTGGTGGACTCCCACAACGAAACTTACATGGGCATTATGGCTTCTTTCACGAGAACACCGGGGCAAGGACTGGCTTGCTTGGTTGTGTTGGTGACTTTCGTTCTGCAATTCGAAAGCGGTAAGGTGTCGGAACGATCATGCTGCTTTTCGTGACAATCTGCGGCAAAATTAAACTTGAAATGTGTCAATGAAAAATACGATAAGCATAAAACATGATGGTTTTTTCTCATTTGCTGAAAATCCGAAAATCTGTTTGCAGCCATTGTTTTCACCAAGTTCCTCACTACCCGCTGCGTCAAGAAGTGGTGAGTTTATTTCAAATGTTTTTCTTTAAATTGATTCAACAAAAGCATTTATTTCAGGTTCGAAAAATTGCCGAGGAACGGAGTCAGGAGCCCCAGATGCGATTATGTCTTGCCTGTTTGCATGGATGTGCCAAAAGACTGGGGCCCAATGGGAGCAGCAAGTTCGTCTCTTTGTCTCACATTTTAGTGTAACTTTCAACTCATCTCACTATATCATTTTACATTTTAGCTTTCTTTGCCCCAATCTGCCGTGTTCCCGCCACCTTCATGCAAATGGTTGCGGCTGAGAGCTCACTGGCGCCTCACACGGACACTCTTGCGACTTATCTGCAGCGTCGCTTTGCTTATCTCAATGACTGTCGTGAGTCATAAGGCCTAAATGTTGAATGAATGAATATATTAATAAGGCTTTATTTGCAGTTCTCTTCAACAACCAGCTGCTGCCTGTCAAGCTAGACGAAGCCAACGGTGGCTTTCTTGAAGCAGCTCTTGCTGGCTATATCGTGAGTTTCAATACTTGTCAAGAGTTTAAAAACAAGAAGCGAAATGTAACTGCAGGAGCTCACGCAAGGGAAAGTGGACGATCACTACCAGGCTCACCGCTATCACATCCAAGAGCTGCTGAGGTAACTAGGAACTAAACTACAAAAAGGAAAAGACGCATGAACTCAGACTTGCTTTATTCCAGCCCTGCATTTCAAATTGGCTTTTTCTCCACAATGGTACTTCTTGCGCAATATGCGTCACAAGGGATATTCCTAATTTTGTTTACAGAGCATTTTTATTGCTGTGCTGACGTGGATTGGCCTAGAACTAGCGCCTATTTTCAACAACACGGTAATGAACTTGGTTTATTGTGTTCAAGTTTCATTTGAATTGACTTTATTCGCGAAAATTCAGGGAGAGAAGGCGCTGGATTCGATCCCCGTGATCGTGCTGCTTGTCTTCGTTATGTCTGCACTTGTGCTGACAGTAAGTTGAATCGAATTTTTTTCTGCATTTTCCCCTTTCATGTTTATTCTTCTTTTACTATTCAGGTGTTTCAAGAAGCAGTGAACGCGGCGGCCTGTGCGGGGGTAATGTATTGGTCGAAGGCCGCATCGGATGTGCTGTGGTGCAATTCAATAAATTCTGTAAGCCATTTGTTCAAGCGATTAATTAGTGATCTTCGTACGTTTTTAAATGCACACCTCACCAATATATTAAGTATTCACCTGGTTTTTGTTTATTTTGCTGTATTCTTCGATTTTCGTGTTCTCAGGACACTCTTCCCGTATACGAGTCGAAACACCTGCGGAAATTCCTGGACCTGCTAAGGCGCAAATGCGACCGCCAGATTTTGTTTTAAATCAATATGAAGTTGGTGGCGAGATTCAGCCATGAACTATTAGGACAAACCGCTGCAGGAGGCGGCTGATCAGCGGCAGAAGAAACGAAAAGATGAACATCTTTATTAGCTCCACAGTTCCTCAGCCGCGGCCAAGAACTAAAACACCCGCAATAACATTATTCTCTTCAGCGCATTTCGTATTTTCAAGTGAACGCCTTAATCGGCACATTTCGTCTTTTTAAGTGAAAGCCTTGATCGTCACATTTCGTATTTTCAAGTGAACGTTTTGATGCTTGAACGTTCATTCCACAACTGGAAACGCGGCGCAGATAAGTTGTAAATCAGGCCATGGTTTCAATCTAAGGCACATGGTTCAGAATGTGCTGTTATCAGCTAAAACTGGGGGAAAAGTGATACACTATGCGCTAGTCTTCTAGCCCTTTTACCGTAGATGGCTTCTGAACAAACGGCAAACAACGTTGTCAGTAGAGGCAGCCACTGGCGATAAATAAATAATACTTGTCTTATAAGCGATAAACAAGTGCGAAGCTTGTCGCTGCAACATAAAAATGCAGTAAAGCTGGAGTCTGAGATGAATATGAGAGACGGCTGCGATTCAAGTGGCTCCATTATCCAAACACGAAAGAAGAAGCCTATCTACATGTTAGAGGCCGTCTTGTTCTGAAAGAACATCTGGAGTTCCAATTAACAAGAAACTCTGCTAAATGTCATTTTGTTTTGAAAAAAAGTGATATTGTTTTGACGGTCAACGTGTTATTTTGAATAGCAGTGCATATTGGACTTCTATTGAAGAACAACGCATGAACTTACAAGATTACGGATCTCCTTTCATCATTTCATTCCGTGGAAGTCCAGTATCATCTTTAGAATAAAATAGTTTCATTAATTAGATGAATTAATATGATATACTTGCACCCGGAAAGTTATTTTCGTTGCGAAATTTCGGGCCTCTTCTTCTTGGGCCCCCCAGCCGTCGGCAGCACCTCATGGTGGGCTTTATTGCCCCTCATGCATTTCGCCGAGCAGTTGTGTGTTGGCCTACATTTCAATTTAAATTTCAATTTAGGTGAATGGAATTGCTAAACAGTTCAGATGACGGGCCTATTTGTAGGAAACTCGGAAATGCTGTGAAGCTGGCGTGGGGTTGGCCGCTGCCAACGGGGGCCCTTCCCGCGCTGAGGAAGCGAGTTTGGAGTTCTAATTGGGCGAGTTACGTTTGGAAGATCAAGTACGTTTGTCTAGTTAGCTAGATTCGTGGGAAAAGATTATAAAGCTACCTGGAAGGGATGAATTTGCCATTTTTTCGGGACACGCAGTACGCCAGACAAGCCTCAGAGCGGAAGTCATCGTTCCCACTGGATTTTTGCATCTTCTTCAGTGAGTGCAATTCCTATTATTCTTTAATTTTCCAATGATTAACTTCACTTTCCTTTTGTTTTCCAGTTCCAAGTGAAGAAGCATTTGCGCCCCGCTGCGGCTCTGCCTAAGACCTCAACCGATTTCATTTTAAGGGCACGCACGCACAAAGGCAACAGCATAGACGAGCAGAAGGCCAAACACAAAAACGAAATCAAACGAAACAAACAAAATAAATGACAGGCAACTGAGCCTCCAGACGTCCGAACAACGAATCAGGAAGAGAAACAAATTAACTTGACCCCAGAAGCAAGGGAGCAGGCAGAGGAAGCGAAAGAGCGGGCAGAAGGGACCAGATATAAAAATTTGAAAAAGATAATATAACGAAAAGGCGAGTCTGTTAAGTAAAGCCAAACCTGACGAGCTCCGTGAAGCCTTTGATTCAAAATTGAGACAAAATGCAACCCGCACAACGAACCCTTCTCTGGGCATCCCGCCGCTCCTTCGCAGCCCCTGCCACAAGGCAAGCAAAAAATCAAACCCTAAACCCTAAACCCTCAACCCTTACCTCTAGCACGAGCTATAAACGCGGAAGAACAGCTCTTGAGTCTACCCCCTAACCCGCATATGAGTATATGAATTGTTTGCCTCTTTGTTTTTTTGTTTCTACCACTTCAGGGCTGCTATATGGCTAAGAGGGGCTCCTGCCACTTGTTTTGTATCAAAAGCCTCCGGAGAATTTGCCTGCGTGCCGCCAGCTGCTGCTGTTGCTGCTGTTGTTGCTGCTCCTGTTCGTTGCTTCTCCACGGAAAGCAATGAGGCGCCGGCTTCAGTATCGCCGCAGGGTACATACACCGCCAGAACTGCGCCAATTAGCTAAATTATTTATTTACTACCTATTTTGTCTTTTGTTTTTAAGCTTGATGTGAATTTAGGTGCCTGCAACGCAGCGTCTTAATTGCAAAAGTGAACGAGTCAGCTGCGTATCGCCCCATTTTATTTTTGCGCAGTTGATTTTCTCTCCTAATTCCCTTCTGTTTGTGCTCTTTTTTAGAGATCTTGCAGTTTAGAGACTCTGTGAGGATGTTCGCAGAGCAGGTTCGCTGAGACTTAAGGGTTAGGGTTTAGGGTTTGGGTTTTTTGCGCCGATTATGTATTCACGTTTGCGGGCCTTGCGCAGTCCGTAGAGTAGGCCCAGAGGAGGGTTAGACAAGCACGATATGCAGGGGGGGAAACATCATTTTTTTTTATGTCTATTTTCAGCTTTAAATTCCTTTTCTTTCCTCTTTCGCCCATTCGCTCCGCAGGAAATCGGGCCGCTGGTCGACAAGATGGAGGAGGAGTGCAACATCAGCCTGGACGTTATCAGCGCTTTGTTCCAGCAAGGTAGCAGGACGAAAGAATTTTTTAATTGACTGATTCTAGCTGCTGCTGCTGTAGCTTTTTCCGATGCTGCCATTGTGCGTGCTCCTGATTCCCTGGCGGTGCAGCTGCGTGCATTGCTGCTGCTGCCGTTGCTGCCGTTGCTGCCATTGCTGTGCTCGCCATTACTGCCCACATTTTAGCTGCCGCTGCAGCGACCCATTCTTCTGCTGCGAGTGCTGCATTAATTCCTCACTGCTGCTGCTGCACTCACTGCTGCTGCTACTTCCTGCGCATGCATCCCCTGCTGCTGCTGCTGCTGCTGTTGTTCTAAGGGTATATGGCAATGGGTGTGAGCTCTGAGGATGGCGGCAGCGGCATTTCATTTCTCGATAGTTTGCTGGTTGTCAAGGAAATGAGCCGAGTCGATCCCGCCGTGGGTCTGATGGTGACCGTACATGTACGCGACTGATTAGCTCTCCTATTCACTTAATCAATTAATTAATTTATAATTATTAATATGCTTTTTGAAACTCCTTCCGATGCTACTCGCTGGTGTGTTTACTGCGCCAAGCAGCAACCAGTTTGCTCTTCAAGCTGCTTTGCCGATTAGTGCAGCTTTCATCCAAGTAATTGATATTCACTCTTTTTAGTTGGTAAGTTATTTTTCTGCTGTTTTGTTTCCTTTTTACATTAGAATCACTTGGTCCTCGGAGCGCTTAACCGCTTTGGAACAAATGAACAAAAGGACAAGTTTCTGCCGAGTTTGAGTTCAGGTATGATTGAAACGAAAACAAAGAGTAACTAGCTGGAAAGGTACATGGGTAACACAAATAAACAAATAGTAAGTGCGCGGTGCCCACGTATTCATAGGAATTTTATGTATGCAGAAACATATACATGCATATAAGTACACGCATGTATGCGTATATATGTGTTTTATACATATTTCTGACCCAACGGTGGTAAGCAAGTTTAAAAAGGTGCAGTAGTAAGATAATTAAAGTCCAGAAGCAGCAAAGTGAAAATTCAAGCCATGTCTCACAGTTTTCCTGGCATCTTAGTTTGCTTGTTTGTGTGCTGTTAACGCCTTCAGACACAGTCGGCTGCTTCTGCCTAGGCGAGGACAATAGCAACAGTAGCAGCAGCAGCAGCAGCAGCTTGTTTGATTTGAAGTGCAAGGCCACCCGCGACGCAGAAAAAGGAGGATGGATTATAAACGGGAAAAAGAGATATGTTTTGAATGCGAAGGAATCGGGGGTGTTTCTGGTCGTCGCTGCCACTCCTGCAGATGAGGTAAACACATGAAGAGTGAAAAGAATTGACCTGGGAAAAATAAACTTCAAAAGTGTATCTGAGCTGATTGGCATGTAATTTTCCTGTATGCAAGCACTGAATAAATGATAGCAAGTAGACGAAGTCGCCGTTATGCTGGTCCATACGTTTTCGTTTGTATTTAATTTGGCGACATTAGAAATGGATCAGCAGGTGGATGAAAAGGCAACTAAGAAGCATAGGTGGTTGTGTACATGAGAAGAACAATCTTCAAGGCTTTCTTTTGTTTTTTATATAAGTAAATACTGCTGCTGCACAGGAGCAGCGGAAGTACTGATAGCCTCGAACACCCACCACCTAACTTTGGTTTGGAGCTTTCAACATTTGCCAATTGCTATTTATTTATATCATTCTGCGCAATATGTTGCAGGCAGAAGGACAACTAACTTGTTTCCTAGTCCAGAGAGAAGGCATAAAGGTAGAAACGGAAACGGCGAAAGCTGGATCGCAGGCGTCTTCTGTTTCTGAGGTGTCCCTTAAAGGCACATTTGTGAGTGCAGAGTAGAAATAAAGTTAAAAACATTAATTTGCATGCTTAATAATAGATGAAACTACTTTGCTTGCATGCACCCCCATCCACTATCGGCACCCCTGCCTATTCGCTTTGCCTGTCCAAATCTAAACCCCGAAGTAACTGCAATAGCTTGAACTCCCTTGAATTTGAGTAATTAGTAAAAAGCGGTTGACCTGGTGGTGGAAATTAACCACGGCTTTCAGTTAAGGCCCTAGATCCTAACCCGAAGCTCTATGCCCTTAGCTTTAAGCACGAAATCTTAATCCATTCACCCTGTAGAAGCTATGCCAGAAGCATCAAGCCCTACGATCTAAGCCCGAAACTCTAAGAACCAAAATTCCCTAATATGCTTGCTTATGCATTTTGCTGACTTCGTGGACACGGAGCTCAGTAGAGGAACTGGCACACCACCTTTTGACCCTAAACCCTAAACCCCATCTTTTTTTTCATTGCTCTGTAGGTGCCCGACAGCCACGTCTTGGGTCCCGTGGGAGGCGCGAAAAAAATATGCGATGAGCTTTTAATGGACAGCCAAATTGGTAGGCAAAAGGCTTAATTAGCTGCATTAATTGAAAGAAGCAGAATTAAATCGCATTTTCTTATGATGTATAAACGGCTCAACTGAATTAATTGGAGTTGAACCAAAATCAAGCATTTGGGTTTCTCCTTCTCGTTCGCCATACTATTAGCTCCTGCTGCCTCTGTGTACTCGGCACAGTCTCTAAACCCTAAATCCTAGACACTGAATCAGTCAACGCTAAACCCTGAATTCAACTCCCACAAAAAGTCTCATTGGGCTGTCTGTTATCAAGCACAAGGCCCTGTGCCATAAACCCGGGGCCGAATCGCTGTGTATATGTCTAGGGTTTGCCCTGTGGGGTTTAGGCACCGGGGTTATTTTTAAGGGTTTAAATTTTAAGGTTTGTGATTCAGGAGTAGCTGCGCAGCAGCTGGGGCTAGCGGAGGGCGCGCTGCATGTCGCTGCTTCCTATCTGATAGAAAGGCGAAAAATAGATGAAGATGCAAAGAGCAGCTACATTAAATACGAAATAGCCAAGGTAATTAGCAATAGCAAACTGAATTGCTCCTATTTGCTCGCAGTAGTGGGTGATGCCTACTTACAACTTCAAGAAAAAGTACGCCTTAAAATTAGAGGAAGAACAGTTGACGCAGCAGCAGCGAAAGCAAACGTCTGAGGAACGAGGGGGGCAAACACAAATAAATACACATTCCCGATGGTGCACAAAAACAAGATGTATTTTTTATATTTGGCAGTCAATCCTGGACTCAGATCTAGCTAGATGGCTGCTACTAGCTAACCCCACGGTGCAACTCAGACGCGCACTACAGTTACATCGTTCGTATTTTCCTCCCCCATCGTTTTTGCGTTTACATTTTTTCTCAAAAATACTTTTCCTTCTGTCTCAGGCAGCAGCAGAAATCGAGTCTGTGAAAGCGCTCGTGCACTATGCCGCCTCCCTGCGCACGGCAGCCGCACCAGCAGCAGCAGCGGCAGCAGCAGCAGCACGGTATAAAGCAGCTGCTACTGCTGCAGCGGTGTCTAGCAAGTGCGTGGATCTCGTGGGCCCTTCGGCCCTCAGCAAGGATTTGGAGAAGTACTACAGAGACTCCAAATCCACAGCTTATGACCTCTGCGGTGAGGAGCAGCTGCTGCAGCCCATCTTTGATGCTCTCATTAACGAATACAATTGAGAGAGAGCAGCAGAAGCTGCGCTGCACGTTAGGAACTGCTGCTGCGGCTGCTTCAGTCCAAAAGTAACTGCTGGTTCCTTGAGATAGGAACAAGGGGCGCCTAGGCAGCTGGCTGCCACTGAAGCAGCACGAAATAAAGCGATTTGGAAGGACTACAACAGAAGACAGACAGACGAATACACATGTAAATGCACGAGCAAATAAGCCAATCAATAGTGCAAAGCTAGCTCCCTCGACGAAGTCTCCATCTTTCATCGTGTGTTTGAAGCCACAGTGCGGCAACTGATTAGCTGCATATTCATCGTCTATTTATTATTTTGTTTATTAACTTGTATATTATTCTCGATTAATTACTTGGTTAAAAGCGTGCAGAGAAACTTCTGAGGCGAATGCTACCCTTGTGTCTCTGTGCGACGCTGCCCAGCTATTCAGCTGCAGAAAAAGGAAAGCTGGAATTTAGTTTTTGTTCATATTTAGCCACCAAAATACGGAACCAACGACAATAATGAATCTTACTGGAAAACCAGCGAAGTCTCATTTTAGCTTCGCCTCTTCTCACTGCAGCGCTCACGAACAGTGCCTTCAGACTCAAGAAACTTGAAGCTGAAGACTTTTAAACGGTTTCATTTGTAATATTTATTCGTAATTAGCTTACCTGTAGGTGCCTCTAGTAGCTACGCTGCACTGCGCACTGGTACAAGCTACCATGTCTCAAGCAATTGTTTTGTATCTTTATATTTGCATTGCGTTCGCAAGATACACATTAATATATTGGATTTAAATATGAGAGAAACAAAAGATAAAAATTGAGTTTAAATTGACTTTCGGCTGTTCAATACGGGATAAGTGTATGCTCGTGCTGATTTGTAAACGCATACAAAATGCATATGCATATTTTGCATATGTAGCATGCATGGGCATACACACTTTGCGTGTATATGTATATCCACACAAAGTGTGGATATTCACATCATATGTGTGTATGCATGATACACATAAGCATATTATCCCGAATATGCACTGCATATACACAGGTGTATAAGGAAAACATATTGCGCATACCCCCATGAGCAGATGCTTGCATCCATGTTTATCTGCACAGATATGTAAACAGCTAATTGTTTCCACTTGGACTTAACGCCTTTGTGTTGACATGCCTGCGTTTGCAGCCTCAAGTATATGCCCTACTACACATAATATATCCCCCTGTTAATTTCTAGGCCCGAGTGAAGATGGCCCCTTTATATTTACATTCATATGCATGTACTATACATACGTATATATATACACATACATATAATACATTAATATCATATAAAAAAAAGATGCCCGCTATGAGTGTCTTAGAAAAGATGCCCGCCGTGAGTGTCTTAGACATCTCCAAGTGAAGAAGGCAAGATGCATTCTGTGTAAAAGCAAGTGTGCGGATATACACCTCTAGTTACTCACGGCATTAGTAGCACACCAAAACACATATATATATATAGTATAAAATACAGATTAGATATAGGCATATCTATGTATATTATACACGGTACATATATATGTATGCATACTGAACATGCATATACATGCATGTATTTACAAGGTTCACGAAAACGTGCGTGGATGCACCTGAGCGTACATGCTAGGCGCTGAACTGACTGTTTAGAACTTGAAGAAATCACTTAAATAAAGAGAGATATTCTGATTGCTCAACGGGTTCAACATAATGTGCAAAGAACGGGAGTAGAGCGAAGGCGGGAGCCCCGTGAACAGCACAGAAATATAAATGAAGGCGCTATACACCGCAGGGACCTGAAGCAAACGAAGACGCATACAACGGTTAACCTCTTCACCAAAAAGCAAATGAAAGCAAGTTTGGACTCCAACACATGGAAATCATTTGCGCCCGCAGCTATTGCTCCCTAATCATTTGCTTTTGCATCTGCTGCTGCTGTCTCAGTTTCACTATTGAAAAAAAGCCACCCGAACTGCCAAAAAAGTAAACGCAGAAACCGTTGTGAGCTATTAAGAAAGTCTCCACCAAGACTGGTGGTTTCATAGAAGTGGAAACAAAGACAGCGGCGACCGGTGTGTTTGGCAACCAACTAATTGAAAAATCACCAGAAACAAATTAAAGTTGAAAGCTACATTACCAAAAGTAACTGCTAAGTCCAAAATGGTGCGAGAAAGCAGCCTTTCAGTGGAAGTCTGAGATGAACAGCAAATCTGCAGCGTTCTATGAACGACTAACTTCCTCTTGCTGCTTGCTGGTCACTGAGTGTAAACTGAGAGCAAAAAGGCCCGTACAAATCATTCAAATGAAAACAACCAGTGCAGGAGTAACAGGAAATAACTTTATTTTTAGCTGAAAGCTTACGCGAGACAGCAGCAAGTATAATAGGATCGTGAAAACCAAAAGGCAAACCCGCTGCCCCCAGACGTAGTTGTTCAAAAAGCGGTTCACGAAGCAAGTGTCCGAAAAGTACGGAGAAATCGCCTGCCAGCCACTGACAAAAACGCAAAAGAAAAAAGCAACTGCAATTAACAAATTACTAAAGGATGAGAGCTAGAAATACCAGATTAAGGTGAACCAATAATGCATGCAAATGCCAGCAATTCACCAATAGTCCACACTTTAACGCTCAATAAGAAGGGCTGAATCATTTGAGGCCGAACCTCCCGTCAAAGTTAAAAGGACTGAAGCTAGCAACCTTCACAAGGGCCAGGAATAAAAACGTAAATGTTTGTGGAATGAATACAGAAGTACTTTTGTTGTATTCATCTATTGCATACGCGAGCTGACTAGCAAAGCGTGCCAAACACAAAGGCAACCCCTAGGAGCAGAAAATTGACACACTAATTTAAAGATGAATATAAGTAAATTAAAGTGCTGTTGGTCTAATCCGCTCACTCGAGAGGAGGGAAGGGGATGAGGTTCACCACTGCCGACATGAACTGCAAGAAAATGAAGCTGCAGAAAGCCACAACAGAAAAAGGTGCAAAAACCTAAACAGCTCCCTCCGGTTTTTCCTCAAGTTGATGCAAACAGGAAAATACAACAATAACCAAAAGCAAATTAGGAAAGGCAAAATGAACAAACGAACGAACCGGCATGGAAGCGGCAATTGGCGCAGATGGCACGAAAGAACAAACACACACACAACAAACAAGCAAGGAAAAAAGTAAGAAGGAAACAAATGAACGAGAGAGCTCCAAATCAAAGAAGAAAATTAAACAAAGAAAAAGGCGGACGGACAAATGCATGAGCGAACGGTCCGTTGCTCAACGAAATGAGATCAAATTGACGGGTGGAAAAGCAAATGGAGAGGATCCCCAAAACGCAACCCGCAATTGACACAAATGAATAAACATAAGGCAAAAAAACTAGGAGTACTTGAACGCAGACAGTGCAGTAGCATTCGTCAACAACAGTGAGCGGCCTAATTGCGTCATTTCCTATTATTAACTTACCAAAAGCCATTATGGGAACATTCTTATCCGCTTACGCACTAAAGACTCACCAAATAAGGCCGATAATAGGCAGAGGAATGATTGAAGGATTTGCACTTGCAGCTAAAATATAAACTTGGACACAAAAACTGCCCAGCATGCCAAGCAGCAAGTTGGTGGCGGGCCCGGCTGCAGAAAGCAGCAGCAAAGAGGCAGAAGAGGCTAAGAATAATTTAGAAGCAACTAAAAACTTATTTTGAGTTGTTTCGTAATCCTAAGCACAAAATGAGAACTAGGAACAGCCAGCAACCCACCCAGCGCTATGGCTGTTTTCCACCCGCGGCTGCGCACTGCGCGTTCCTGTAGGGCGAAAACAAAGGCAAATAAAAGTAAAAATAATACTTTGACTCATTTCTTTGTTTGGGACAAGTCAAATTGGGCGAATTAACGAACCCTTTATAATTTCGAATCCAGTTTAATTCCAACACCTACGTGAGTACAGGTGTATCAATGTGCATACGTACATGCGGTTAAAAGCAACATCTTCATGCACCAAATAAGCGGCATTTTAGTGGAAACCTCTAGATTTGCGCATGCATGCATTTTTTGGCGGCAAAAACACTTGTAGAAGTACAGATACAAACATTTTAGAGGTGGAATTAAAGACCTGTAAAACAAGAAACAGACAGGTGAACTAAGCCATAAAAGGACAAAATGGAAGATCAATTGTTTGAAAGCATCTTGTGAGCAGGGAAACGGCCAAAATGAACGAAGCAAAGCAGCGGAAAACTAAGTGAAGAGGCCAGGCGGACAGCCAACTGAAGATGCAGCTTTTTAACAAGGAAACAATGAAGGCTTGAAATGGCAATTGTTCAAAACTTTTCTCAAAAAACTAAAGTGCTACTTGGCTTACATCTATGTTCACTCTGCCTCCAGGCAACACGATTCCTCCGGTGGCCACAAAGAACACAAAAATAAGAACGTCAAGGATCCCCACGTAGCGAATCAAGTCGCATGTCAGGTACCCCTGAACAAGAAAAAGACAGAAAACAAAACAAAAAAGTAAAGCATTAGACCAAATATATAATCACAGCAAGTTTCACAGAGGGTAAGACCAAGGTAAGACTTTGTTTCAGCAGATACATTTTGAAACTGGCTGCTTCGAATAAAGAGGTGCTGCTTTAGGCCACAAGAAAGCAGAGCTTCGCCGCACTGTTCTGTGGGGGCTTTTTCAGTAATCAAATGGTAATTAAATTAGCCAAATGAATGGACTCAAAAATATATTGTATCGCCCCACCGACTCAGCCACGCCCTCCACCCCAGCTTGGTAGGCAGTAGCCGCATGTGCGAATTCGTGGAGGCAAAGGCCAATAAGACACAGCAGCACTGTGAAGGCAGAAACACAAGCCTGAAGACAAATAGTACAATTACAAAGGAAACAAAGTAAAGAAGTCTCATTGGCGCAGCTCAATGCAAATGCTTGGAGTCCAGGGGAGCCACGCCAGCAAGTAACCGTTCGGAGTTCACAGCGTGGGAACCAGGGTCAAGTGTTTACGGCTGCAGGGATGAAGAGTGCTGCAAGACCAGCTGTAAGGCTAAGCAGCAGCAGCAGCCACAGGACAGGCGAAAGGCCGAAGACCGGGGGCGCCCAAAAAAGGGGTCGAGGTCCCCACGTAGGCCGCAGGACAGAAGCTGGGGGGAAGCAGCAAAGGGGCTTCCTGGAGGCTTCAAGGCATCTTCCTACAATACCTTGCTGCTGCTGCTGCTGCTGGCCTCCTGCAGCCAAAGGGAGCGCTAGACCCTGCTGTCGCGTGCTGGGGTTGGGCCCAGGCCAAATAATACTGAGGTCATAGCAGAAGAAACGCACGAGGGGGGCTGCAGCTTTCTGTCGATGCAAGTTGCATGTTGTCGGTGTGGTGTCTGCGCGCAGCTGCGCCGCACGATCTTCCCCTACAGGCTAAGCCCCCAACTGTTAAGCTCTACAGCAAGCTGTGAAATTCGAATTTATCTGGATGGGAATAGACAGAAACGCACTCGCCCGTTGCTGTTATACGAGGGCCTCCGCCTTGCGGCTGCGGCGCCATCGGTGTTACGAGGAAAGCAGAGGAAAGCTAAAGTGACCCGCAGCAGTTGTCGATGAACTTTGTTAGAATGAAACTAATTCAACATATATAATTGAGTACCTTGGGGAAAATCCAAGGAGGATACGACAAACTAGGCTGTGGCTGCTGGACCAAAGCCAACCCGTCGGCGGTGTCCGCAGCCCGGTAGACTGTTTACAGAGAACGGGACCAAATTTGATAGTTGCAGTCAACGTATTTAATATTAAAGTCTCATTTTTCCTTTACACCTACAAGGCGTACCCAACGGCACACGTGGACTTGTTTCGACTAGTCGAATGAGTGAGGGAGCACTGCATGGCCGATTGGCTGGGGCCGGTGCTCTTTGTGTCGTCCCTCTAGCAGTCTGCGCTTCCTTAATAATGAAAAATAGTTAATTAGAGCAGTTTCATTGGTCTTTGATCAACTAATAATAGCTCTAAGGGAGCGACTTAGGAAATATGGCCTGGCGCCACTTAACGGGGCTCGGCATTCAACTACGTAAAACTCGACTACTTCTGGCGCCAGTCTATACTGCGCAAAACAGATTGAAATTATATAATATGAATTCAAGCAAGAAGGATTCAAAATGACGAGGGCTCAAGAAGCCTTGCCCTCCTTCGCCTGCTCTAATGTCTGAGAAACTCTCAGCAGGAGAAAACACATTGGAGGTCAACAAACACAACATTTTGTGCCATAATTGAATGGAAAATAGTGCCTATATTTTTGCTGCTGAACATGAATTTGGACTGCACACACACCCGACCAACAGCAGCTTTGGACTGACATCCTTAGCTGCCTCTTTCTCCAGTCGCGCCTTACAGCTTCTGCTGCTGCTGCTACTGAGTCTGCTGCTGCTACAGAAGCAACGGCGACTGGGGGCTGCAATAGCGCCACTCCAGGCCGAGGAGCACAGGAGCTGGGGGGGACGCAGCAGATGCATTTGAACAGACTTTGCTGTCCCTGCTGCTGCTGCTGCTGCTGCTCTGCTCAATGTCTTCAACACAAGCTGAGGGCTTAGAAATATATGTACATTTGGAGTTCATGGGGCGACGGGAAAGCGCACACGCGGGAAGAGCCGGCATCCAGGGTATTTGTGCACATGACGCCGAAGTCGCAAAGAAAGCAGCAGCAGCATCGCCTTGATCAAGCGTCCCTCTTTGGAATTTTTTGCTTGATTCTGCCGTTGCTGCTGCTGCTGCTGCTGCTGCTGCCGCTGCTACTGCTGGAGTGATTGTTTGTGACATGTCTTCTTTTTCATCATAGGCTGCCGGGAGCCGGAGGCCTGCTTCCTCGGCTAGCGGCAGCTGATGGAACTCTAGCAACGAGTGTTGCTGTTGTGAATAGGATATGGACTTATATCTTTTGAATGGACAAGTAGCATCCCCAGCTGGGACCACCGACCAATGGCCCACCAATCCCGGTGACTCACGTACTCCCCGTCGCTTCCTGCACCTGCTTTCCATGTTGTTTAAATCAGGAAAAAAACAAAAGGATCAATTTAAACTAAACGTCTTCATATTTCGGCTACGGAGGGTCAGGGGAAGGACGGAAAGCCGAACGGCACTGTGCGGGCGACGGGGAGCAGTGCGGCGCGCGGACCTGAAAATCGCCGATCCATCCATTCCTTCCCATTTCAAGGCGAAAATCGAATAATATTTTCTTGAAAATTACAATTACGTATCAAAAAGAGAGAAATAGTTGCAGGAGCTGAGAGAAATGCGCACAAAGGCGGCTTCGGCTGAGAAGGGTCAGCGGCGGCCCCCGGCGAAATGGCAGCCGCCACATGCGCACGGGCTCTCTTTTCCCATCTCTAAAGTCTATATTTTATGATGGACGCAAAGCTAAAAAGCTTAAAAGAATGGAGAGAGGAATTTATTTTAGAAATGGCATTGATAAGCCCACTGAAGTGCACGCTGTCCACTGGAGTGCCTTATTGGACTTGCACAGATCCCACTGAGCGCTTGCCCGTGGCGTTGTTTGCACTTTGTACTTTTCTTGAGAGATCTTGATGAAGCAGAATGGACCATTGGTCACCCTGAGCAACGCTTTAGGACACAGCGGAATGTGAACACACTTGGCGGCGTGGAGGCTTTGAGCCTGAATGGCAGCAAATTATTATTACTCAAACAGGAAGTCTTATTCCCCTGTGCTGCTGCAGATGGCCCTGAGCTGCAGCCACAGGCCTAAAGTCCAGCACGCTCTAAGTTGAATAAGGGCTCCTTCAGCGGGCGCTTTGCAACTCACTTCATGTATGCAAATATGAATACAAATTTGCGAAAACTGTGCAAATATTCACTTATTTCTTTTAGAAATATATACGTATTTGCATGTTTACTTAAAAAGATCTCCCAAGATGGCTGCAGGCAGTGCCAGTGCAGAGCAGCATTCCCCAGCAGCAGAAGCCCAGCCAAGGCGAACAAGCAGAAGCTGCTGCTTTTGCTTGTTCGCTGCTGCTGCACTGCAGCAGCAGCGCTGCTGCTGCTGCATTGCAGAAGCAGCCGCTGCTGTGAGCGCCTCGTCTGCTGCTGGGGCGGCCCGCGCTGGGGCTCTCCTCGTGAAGCAACAGCGGGGATCCGCTCTAAGGAATTAATTCCCTTAAAAGTCTTCGGCATTTAAATTCTTCTTTACTGCTCACGTCTAGATTGCTGCAAAAGTTTATACCCCTACTTAAGTATTCAAAGATTCGCACTCAAGAGGTTTCTGCCATTCACACTTCAGGCTCCTGCAAAGCATGTGTATACTTATACACATTTACCCGAATATCTATAAATGTATGTATATACACATATATATTACATCTACATACAAATAAGAAGGTAAATAGTTGCATAGACATATTTCTACTGGTCTATTTCCTACGCCAATAGAAGCATGCATGCATGATGTGCACACGCGTTCTGTATAATGCGAACAAAGATACTTCAAAACGTAATTATATACTTACATATTGCCTTTTTGCAAATTTAGTTTCTTTGGAGTTTTTCCCCTGCGGCCAGGCCCTGAAGCAGCTGCTGGGCGTCCCAGGGTCAGAAGCTGAGCTGTCCGCAGCTCAGCGGGCCTTCTCTAAGCAGCAGCAGCAGCTGCTGCTACTGCAGCAGCAGTTGCTGCTGCTGCTGCTCCGCCGCATTTACTGCAGCAGCAGTTGCTGCTGCTGCTGCTCCGCCGCATTTACTGCAGCTGAAAACTGCCGAGCTTTGCTGCTGCGCAGCTGCGCAGCAGGCCTGTTGCTGCGCCTTCCGTGCTGCGCAGTTTGCTGCTCTTTCCTTCAGAAACAAAATCAAATATTCGGAAATCAAATAATAGGGGCAGCAAAGCAGCATCCCACAGCTGCAAGAGGCAGCAGCAGCAGCTGCTGCCTAGCTCGACGCGAATGTGTTGCTGCTGCGGGGTCTCCGCAAGTGCAGCAGGGGGCCCCTATTTGCTTTTTCAGAAACTGTGGCATCTTCGTGCTGCAGTTAACTGCAGCAGCAAGAAAAACGCATTCTACTTAATCTACAGCAACAAGTCCGTCAAAGCAGAGGCAGCAGCAACTCTGAAGAAGAGCTCAGTAGCACCCCATTAGAGAGCCAGAAAAGATCTCGGGGGGCCCAAGAAAGTGCTGCTTTAAAGGCTTTTTGATTCCTTAAATTTGTCTGAAGCTGCCCGCAGCTGCCCAGGTGCTGCGCATTTCCAGTGTACGTACAGCTGGACAGCTGCGCCCTACAGTGTACGCGCAGCCACTGCTATTGCTGCTGCGCGCCTCTGTCCGCAGCTCCAGCAGCAGCAGCAGCTGCTGCTGCTGCTGCTGCGGCGGCGGCTCTTGTACCGCCTCGTCTTCCAAGAGAGGGTTAACGGCTAGAGCAGCAACTGTACAGTGCCCGTTTCCCTTTGGAAGCAGCAGCAGCACCAGCAAAACAACCAAAAATGAATTTTTAGTTTTTGCAAAGAGGAGATTGCCTGGCCCCCCTGCAGCAGCTCAGGGCGCCTCCCGTTTATGGCTAAGCACCCCTGCCTGCTGCTGCTGCTGCTGCTGCTGCTGCTCTTCTACCTGCTCATCTTCTAAGAGCGGGAACCTGAGAATAGCAGCAACTCCACCGAGGAGCCCCAGCTGTTCGCCCGTGGTGTGCTGGTCTGAAAAGGTGAGGGTTTCAGCTCCTGCTGCTGCTGCTTGCTGCAGCAGCAGCACGTAGAACTTGCGTTCACTGAGTTCGCAGCTACGCAGCAGCGCCTCGCTAACCATGAGGGTCTTGACAGCTCCTGCAGCGACAGCGCGCTGCACCTCTTCACGCCCGTAGCAGACGAGCGAGCTCTGCTCGTAGCTGCTGCTGCTGCTGCTGCTGCTGCTGCTGCTGGAGTGCTCGTGCAGCAAGGCGCGGCGGGAGTCTTTGTGGTAAGAGTTGTTGAGCATGCGGTAGAGCTGGTCAATACATGCAGCTTGTCTGAGGGCTTTGGTGTCTGCGAGGAGTTTCTGGACTTGTTCATTTTGCAAGAGTTCATTAAGCGCGTGTCTGTAGGCGGAGGACGCATGCAGCAGCAGCACGCAGCTGCGCTTCTGCAGCACAAGCTTGCGGTCTTGCTGCTGCGCCTGCTGCAGGAAGAAGGCGAAGAACTGCTCCTTGTAGAAGCCCGGGCCCGCAATGACGAGGGCCTTGAGCTGCTGCCAGTCCACGTGCTGCAGCAAAGCTGCTGCTACTTCGCGGAAGAAGCGCTGCAGCGCCTTGCTGTAGCCTGCTGCAGCAGCACGGCTTCTGGGCAGCGGCGCAGCAACGCGGGCCAGGCAGCGCGACAAGTTGCTGCTGACGCACAAGAGATTCGCAAGGCCTGCCTGGATGAGCAGCACGAGGGCTTCTGCGTTGGCAGCAGCATCTGCTGCAGCGCGCAGCTGCCGCTCGTGCTCCGCGTCAAACTCTTCTTTTGTTAAACTGATCTCTTCAGGAGCTCCCACTTCCAAAGTGTGGTGCGCGCCCAGCTTCGCGTGGGGTGTATCGACACACACTTGCCCGGAAATCCGCAGCCGCGCCGCCGCGCCTTCGAAGGCAGTGGCTGTCACTTTAATCGAAAGTTGAATTGTTCGCGTTTCTGCTGCCACGCCTCCCGCTGCAGTTTCCCGCTGCACTTTCCTAATTGTCTGTGCCCGCACGCAGTCGCCCACCGAAATAAAGTTGTACAAAAACCAAACGTCTTCCGCGCTTTCCAGCAGCAAGCGCACGTTCACCCCCTCCCGCTGCTGCAGCCGACGCAGAACGCGCATCTTCCTCCAGCATCGACTCACCCAGTGACCACTGGACCACTACTCTGACCGCCAAAAACTCTTTAAAAATAGGCTGCTGAACCCGCAGGCGCCGCCCCGGAGGAATACCCCGCCAGGATTCAACACTGGAGACCAGAAACTGCAGCAAAGCCGATGCAGGAAAGCTGCAGGTACTCAGCTGCTGCTGCCACTGCTACAGGCTCTCATTTCGAGAAAAAGTATAAAAGTGACGCAATCAAGGGATAAACAGCGAAATCAGCGCGCCGTGCAAGTCTTACGAAGACGCCGGGCCGTTTGCACGTGTTCCGAAGTCACTGCAGAAACGAGGGCATACGACGGCGCCAGCTGCAGTTTCATTGGGCAATTTCAATTTAAACTCAAAAACAGAAAATAAACAGCTAAATAAAAGAGGATGAAAGTCTCGCTGCCCAGCGATTCAAAGTTTCTGATGCGAGCGACATCCGAGCACACGAAGTCTAGGTGGAAAACGCAGATAAGTTCTGCGATTGCGGGTCTTCCCCGCTGCTGCTTCGACGACTAGACGAAAAAATACATTTAATGCAATTTAGTGAATCTTAACTCGAAAAAATGACGCGGGCTTGTGGGACTCCCTCCCAAAGTAGGTGCTGGGCAGAGGACGGGAGGCTCTAGTGCTTGTCTTCGCGTATTCTATGCAGCAGTTGGCTGCGAAGACCCCAGAGAACGAAAGGCTCTAATGTTTGTCTTCACGTACTTCTCTCCAAATTGCATTGCTCTAAACATCAAAGATTCCGTGAGGTCCGTTGAAGACTGTCGGCGAACAGCCCCAGCAGCTTCCCAGCAAAAACGCCAGCATGTGGGATTCTGGCTGGGCCGGCGCTGCGCTGGGGAATTGCTGCTTCAGCAAACAACAGCCAAAATAATTGATTATTTTAAATTGCAAAAGAACGGGAAGCGGAACTCATTAAATACGCAGTCTTCGCACTTCGCAGCCCCTCCGCACACATGGAGGTCTCATATTGTTGCAATCCATTCGCAACTCTACGTCTTTTCGTTTGTTCCAGTGCCCATTTCACAATTCTCAATTCAGAGTCCTTAGAGAGCACTGACACCGATTTATGCCACATAAAAAACCCCGAAACAATAGAATTCTTTTCGCACCACTCGTCACTTACGAGGCAACACAAAGTTCGATACGGAAAGACGAATTTTTCAAGGAGTTTCAAGTTTGCCTTAAACAGGCGCCTGTCTTGACGAATATCTTAGCTCGGACTTAGTCTGAATAAAGAAACATAATCAAGAAAATAAGTGGGGGCATATTGTGCTGCTTTGGCCGGTGGCTTTCGTGACGCCCAGCAATGCATGCACTCAGCCAGGTCTTGTGCTGCACCCTCCAGTGCCGCCTTGAGCCCTGCCAGGTGGCCGCCTTGCCTGTGCCTCGCAAGCTAGCTAGATGGCTAGCTGATTAGCTAGATAACTTGCTAGCTAGCTAGCTAGCAAGTCGCCAGCTACGTAGCTGTTCGGCGAACTGCGCAGCTCACGGGCCTGCCGACTTGCCGGGCGATTCGCGGCCCGGCTGGCAAGCTAGCCAGCTAGCTACCTGCCAGCTAGCCAGCTAGCTAGCAGTTAGCAAGCTAGCCAGCTGGCTAGCCAGCTGGCTAGCCAGCTAGCTAGCGAGCTAGCTGGCGCAGGAGCTGGACCGCTCTACACGGAAACAAAGCAGGAGCCCCACATGCCTCTGGAGTTTCTGGTCTTGTTGAAATTCAGAACAATTGCTGGCAGCTTTTTGAGTTCACTTAAATCTGTTGCTGCTTCAGGAACTGGAGCAAAGACTCCCTCAAAGACAAACCCGCGAGGAACAGGAATCCCAGTGTGGGGGTGCGGCACTGTCTCGCTGCTGCTGCTGCTGCTGGTTCCGCCAGCTGCTGCTGCAGAAGGGCCTGCTGCCGTTGCTGCTGCTGCAGCAGCAAAAGCGGGAGAGTCGCGCAGCAAAGCCGCCACTTCCTCGCGTGTGAGGGCCTTCTGGGCCACAGCCTGTCAAAGCGTCGTTGTATGCAAAAGAAAACACAAAGATAAAATCAAAAAATAAAACTGACGTTTTAATAAGTGCATTTGTACTTACAGATAAACAATTATACAGAAACGTCGAGGTCACGGGGAGTAGAGCAGCAGCAGCAGCAGGAGCAACAGCAGCTCATCACGCTGCATGCAGAATGTTAACGCAGCTCGGGGCCCCTGGGGCCCCCTGGGGGGCCCAAGAGGCCCTGCAGGGTCCCGGAAGAGAGCGGGCAGCAGCTGTGAGGGGTGCCATTAATGTTGAACTTAGGGTTTAGGGTTTAGGGTTTAGGGTTTAGGGTTTGGAGGGTCTTTCTTTCGAGTCCTCACTGCTTCGGTGATGGCCCAGCTGGGGCCCGCCGAGGCGTCTACAGTGTAAAGAAAAGAATCCTCAAAGACCTGCAGCGCATGCAGCTTTAAAGACAATTCCATTTGCCGCAAAATGTCTGTTACTAACATGTATATTTATTGTAAATATATATACATTAGACCAATATACATATTTTCATATTTATATATATGAATATATGCATGCACGGATACGAGTGTAATATACACATGTACACAGGCGTGCTGCAGCAGCAGCAGCAGCAGCATCAGCGAACGCAGCAGCACTTCAAAGGCAGCAGCAGCAGCAAATGTCTTAGGGGCCCCACATTCTCCCCCCACAGCAGCAAAATCAGCAGCGGCAGGCTCCACAGCAGCAGCGGTAGCAAGGTTAAACATGTAGCAGCACGAACAGCGCAACAGCAGCGCAGCACAACAGCAGCAGCGGCACAATGACCGCAGCGCAGCAGCAGCAGAACAGCAGCTGTAGGAGCAGAACAGTAGCAGCACCACAACAGCAGCAGCACAATAGCAGCAGCAGCTTGATAACAACAGCACAGCAGCAGCAGGACAGCAGGAGAAGCAGGCTCCAGGGCATCCAGCGCAAAAACAGGGTCCCCACGGCAGCAAACCCCACAGCAGTAGCAGCAAGTGCAGCAGCAGCAGGTGCCGCAGCAGCAGGTGCAGCAGCAGCGGGATTTTACCGTTTTTCCGAGAACTTTGAGGCGGAAGTGCCTGGGCCTGAGCTCGACAGCCAGGTGCTCTCTGCGGATTCCCTTTTTAAGCAGCAAGGCCAATTCAAAAGCCCCATTTGTTTCTTGCCAACCATAAACAGAAGAAAGACCCTGCATGCGGGGGCCCCCCTCGTAGCCGCCGGCGTTGATGGGGGCCCCCAGGCGGTGCTCCAGGTACCCTCGGGAGCCGCAGAGGCTGGGGTCTTCTGGGGTGTTCAGCCCGTGCAAGTCCTCGAAATAGTCTGTTAAAAAGGCGTAAAAGGCTCAAATAAATCATTTAATTATTTAAAATAATTTAATCGTTGTGTTTTTTCTCGAAGATCCGCACTTTTTTTGCATGCTTTCGCTTCAGATCGAGAGCCGAAATGCCCGCAGCCGTTCGCTGGCTGTCCCACAGGGAAGCCGTAAGTGTAAACGGACAAACACACTTAAATGTTTTTAAATAATTAAATATAATTCAAATATAATACCTTTTAAATAGTATTTATGTGTGCACATTTGAATGTTAAAATGTTTAAATATAATTCAAGTATAATAACTTCAAAATAGTATTTATGCATGCACTTATGCGTGTGCATGTGTATGCAAGTAAATGTACATTTATACTTGCATACATGTATACACATACATTCATATTTACATTCATATTTGCACTCGTACTCATATTTGAATTCTATATTTATATTTATATTTATATTTATATATATTTATATTTATTTATATTTGTATTTATATTTATATAAATATGTGTATACATGTGCGCATGCACATGTGCAAAAATCCGAATTTTCAAATACAAGCAAAACTCATACAGATTCAGCAGCACAAAATGCAGCAAATGCATGCACTGCAGGCTTTCGTGAATTCTTTTTGCATGAAAGGATTAAAACGGTTTCCAATAAAACAATAAATCCATAATTTCTGCATATTTATTCCAAAAGATCTCGACAACTGCTGCAGCAGCAGGCGCCAAAAAGCCGCATGTTCTTGCAAATGCTGCAGCAGCAGGAAGCTGCGAGGCGGTAGAGGCTGTTTATTTTTTCTTGCCGTCTTTATATTGAATAATAAAAATAAAATTAAAATTAATTTGACAAAAAGTTTTAAATAAATTCAAAACAGTTTTGGCAGACCTGCTTGCTGCTGCTTGTGCGCCTTCGTGAGCTGCGGCTGCAGGTCCTCCCACAGAGGGCTTTGAGGGTTGCTGGCCATTTCGTCCTGAGGCAAAATGAGGGTTTAGGGTTTAGGGTTTAGGGTTTACAGCACTTAGCCTAGGGCGGCTCTGGCTGGATAAGCCAGTAGCAGGGCCTCCACGCAGGGGTGCCGGCGAGGGTTTAGGGCTTGTGCCTAGGGGTTTAGAGTTTGCGGCTAGGATTTAGGGTTCGCGGCTAGGGTTTAGGGTTTGCAGTCAGGGTTTAGGGCTTGGTACTTACGTGTATAGACTGCTTCAGCATATCTGTCTTCGCCTCAATGACATCTCTTGTTGTTAGCCCATCGGGTATTTCCTCAACAGGAAACTGCTGCTGCAGCGGCAGCTGCCGCTGCCGCTGCTGCTGCTGCTGCTGCTGCTGCTGCGGCTGCTGCTGAAGCAGCTGCTCCTCCATTTCGTCGGGCGCAATGCCCCACCAGCGAGTCCCGCGCTCGTGGAAGCTGCACAGAGTCATGTCCAGCCTGCAGCAGCAGCAGCAGCAGCAGAAGCAGCAGCAGAGGCAGCAATAGCAGGAGCAAGTGCAGCAGCAAGAGTAGTAGTAGAAGCAGCTGCAGCAGTGGAGTAGCAGGCAAGGAGGCTGGAAGCGGAGGGGCTAGCAGTGGAGAGAAGGGCTTTAAAAGCAGCGTCAGCAATATCGGCAGCAGCAGCAGCAGCAACAGCAGCAGCAGAAGCAGCAGTAGCAGCAGCAGCAGCGCGGTAGGGCGCAGTGCCCTGAAAAATACGCGCAAATGTTCCAGCTGCCATTGCACAGCTTTCGCTGCCACCACGGAGCTGCAGCAGCTGCAGCAGCAGCTGCTGCTGCTGCTGCAGCTGCTGTTGCTGCAGCAGCTGCTGCTGCGCATCGAGTATGTCTACGCACATGAGCCATTCCCTGCCCGTCAGCTCCACGGCGTCTTGCGCACCCAGTGGCTGCTGCTGCTGCAGCTGCAGCTGCTGCTGCTGCAGCTGCTGCTGCATGTGCTGCAGCCGCTGCTGCAGCCGCTTGATCCGGTCCTGCTGGTCCAGAGGCAGGGGGGGCCTCGAAGCTGCTGCTGCCCAGGGGGGCCCCTCGGGGGGCCCCTGGGGGCCCCCCATTTCTCTTGCTGCTGCTGTTGCATTAAAAGGCAGCAAAAGATTTGCTGCTTCTGGAAGATATAAAGAAGGAGATAAAAGAAAGAGAGCTCTTTCGTTGTGACGCATAGTCAACACGGCCTCGCGAATGCCCGGAGCCGTGTTGGCCTGCAGCACCCAAACCCTAAACCCTAAACCCTAAACCCTAAACCCTTGAGCCTGAGCTGATGGTGCTAGGGCGAGCTCTGAAGCCAGCAGACGAAACCCTCGCCGGTGCTGTCTGCTGCGAGCAGCTGCTGAGAGGGTCTAGGGTTTAGAGTATTTTAGGGTTTAGGGGTTTTTAGGGTTTGGGGTCTAGGGTTTAGGGTTTGAGTTGGGGTTTCGGAGTGGGCATAGAGTCTGCTTCATGATGCTGCTGTCCAGGGGGCCTGGTGTAGAGTACCCCTGGGGTTTAGGGTTTAGGTTTTAGGGTTTAGGCTGACAAGGGGCACTTGAATGAACTCAGAATTTAAAGACTTGTTGTCCAGCAACTTCAAACCCTTAATTGTCATTAAACAAAACTCCAAAACAACTTCGCTGTTTAAAGAAGGGTTTTCCTCGCCCTCGCCCTCCAGCACCAGCCTTTTCAGCAGCTGCACGCAAACCCTAAACCCTAAACCCTAAACCCTAAACGCTAAGCCTTGAGTTGTGCGATGCCCTCGCTTGCAGCCGCAGGCGGCCCCGGGCCCCTCCGCCCGAAGGTGCAAAGCAAAAGGAGATGAAGCTGCGCCGCCCCATTGCCTAGGGTTTAGGGTTTAGGGTTTAGGGTTTAGGGTTTGCTGCACCCTTTGGCCGCTAAGCAGCTGCCACACAGCAGGGGGGGGGGCCCCCTTGGAGAGGGGGGCCCTCTTCTGCTGCTCTATCAGCTCTTGCAGCCAAATGGAGTCCGCGTACAAGTCTGCTGCTTGCATGCACTGCGGGTCTATGCTGCAGGCTGCTGCAGCAGCAGCAGCAGGAACTGCTGCTGCTGCTGCTGCTGCTGCTGCTGCTGCGGGCTGTTGCTGGGCTCCCCCCTCTTCTGCTGCTGCAGCTGCTGCTGCTGCAAGCCCCCCTCCCCTGCAAACGGCTGTAAGCTGCAAGGGGGTCTCCCAGGGCTCCCGGGAAGCAATTAGCTGCGCAACCATGTGGGTTGTGGGGGCCCCCTGCATGCAGGGGGGCCCCATATAAACGCTTGGGAGCCCCCTTCAGCTCTGCTGCACTCAACAGGAATGCTGCGGGGGGCCCCAGCTGCCCCGCACGACCTAGGGCACTGGCCCCCAGGGAGGGGCCCCCCAAGGGGGCCCCCGCCGAGGGGGCCCCCAAGGGGCCCCCGTGCAAGCGGATGGCGCCAGCCTCAGCTATAGCGTATAAAAGAAACAGCAGCAAAAAGAGGGGCCCCTGGGGGCCCCTGAGACGGCGGCTGCGGACTAGCAGGGGCCCTGGGGGCCCTTGGGGGCCCCCATGGAGGCCTCCACTGGGGCCCCCATGGGGGCCCCCAAAGCGGGAGCTCGTCTGCTGCATATTAGTTGCGAGGTTTCTGCCCCCATTACTCGGGCCTGATAATTTGCTGCGAGCTCCTGGTACGCACCCCAAACCCTAAACCCTAAACCCTAGACCCTAAATCCTGAACACTTAACCATAGTGCCGAGGGGATTTCAAACACACAGAAGGGATAGCTAGGGCTCAGGCCTCTCTAAAAGGATATTCAGTTTGCAGCAGAGGGGGCCCCCAGGGGAACATGTAAGAGGGTCTGGGGGGCCCCCCATTTACTTCAAGGGCTGGGGCTAACTGGGGCCCCCGGGTGGCGCCTTGATGCGTTGAAAAGAGTTTCAAAAGGCGAAATAAATTTGAAATAGAAAAAGGGTACTTTTTCAAGTAACAATTCAGTCTGGGGGCCCCCAGGAAGGCCCCAGACCCAGTGTGGCTGCAGGTACCCTGGGGCTGCAGCAGCTGCCATTCCTCGCGGTTGGGGGCCCCTGCCTCTTTTCCTCTCAATTTATGATTAATTAATTGATTAATTAAGTTTTTCTCGTCGTTTTTTCCCTTAATTTCCCCGCAATTGCGAGAAGGGGCCCCACGTCTAGCCCCCGCCCTTCCCGAGCCACCGACCCGAACACGCACGTACACCACAGACTACAAGCAGCAGCAGCAGCAGCAACAAAAGCAAAAAAAAAAGCAGCAGCAGCAGCAGCAGCTATCTTGTATTGCATGCAATTTATGAAAGTCAATTTTTGTCGGTAGGGGCCCGCCGTCCGAGCCCTCGGGGGCCCCCCTTGCTGCTACTGCTGCTGCTGCTGCTGCTGCTGTTCCCTCGCTCTGTACAGTGACCCAGATGGGGAGAAACACAGAGACGTGCCTCTTGCTGCTCCCCAGCAGTGCGTGGAGGCTTGGACTTAGGGTTTAGGGTTTAGGGTTTAGGGTTTAGGGTTTCGGTTGGCGCCGGCCTCCGCCCTCCTCTCCAAGAATGGAAGGGCCCAGTGCGCAGCAGCAGCTGCAACTGCTGCAGCAGCAGCAACCGCCGCAGCTGCAGCAGCAACTGCAGCAGCCGCAGCAGCCGCAGCAGCCGCACGCACAGCTGATGCAGCAGCCGACCGACCAAGCTTTCCGGGGGCTGGCAGCGCAGCAGCTCCAGGTGCCCCAGCAGCAGCAGCAGCAGCAGCAGCAATCCCTCTACCCCCCTCCATCCAGTTTGGCGCCCCCTCGGGGCTTTTCTGGCCTGGCGTCTCCTGTTGCCTCTTCTTTTCCACCGCCAGCAGCAGCAGCAGCTGCTGCAGCAGCAGCAGCCGCAACACCAGCAGCAGCTGCAGCAGCTAGCGTTCCGCCTGCGCCCAGCATCAGTCCTCTGCATCAGCCGGCTCAGCAGCAGCAGCAGCAGCAGCAGCTGCAGCAGCTGCAGCAGCTGCCACAGCAGCAGCAGCCGAGCTTGCTGTCTTATTCTCGCCCCGCGCCCCCATACAATTTTTTCTCCTTTTCGGGCGGGCCGAAGCCCTTCATGCAGCAGCAGCCGCTGCAGCCGCTGCAGCAGCAGCAGCAGCAGCCGCTGCTGGCTTCTGCTGCTGCTGCTGCTGCTGCTTGCGGCTACAGCGGGGCGTCTTCCCCAGTTCGTCAGCAGCGGGCGACTTCCTTCTTTGCTGCTGAGGGCCCCCTGGCGTGCGCGCACAGCAGCAGCAGCAGCAGCAGCA
>NW_013543457.1:167166-176368 GCF_000499545.2 Eimeria tenella
TTTTGTGAATTATATTTGGAGGTTTCTGTTCGTGCAGGCGCGGCGCTTTCAGGTGTACATACACCTGGAGCCCGGCAGTGGGCGCTGGCTAGCCAGTGTAGCTCCGCCGAAACAACGAAATAAGAACATAATTAAATAAAAACAATTAAATAAATTAAAATAAATAAAGTTAATTCCATAAAATACCTTTGGAGGCCTCGCATCTCTCCGCCAGTCGCCGTCGCTGTCTGCATCTTCTCTATCCGCCCAGCGCCCGGAGCCGCCTGAGGTGTACGTACACCGCAGAAGGCGCACAAAAGTGCCAATTACAATTTGCAAATATTTCATTATTTAACTCCCAATTAGTTGTAAACAAACTGGAGAACAGCTCCACACGCAGCTAGTCATGAGGCTTGGCAAAACGGGAAATAAATCAAAAGCGGCTCACGCCCAACACCCAAACCCTAAACCCTAAAGCCTAAAGCCTAAACACTAAACCCTAGGTACCTTCTCTGTCGAAGCGGCTCCATTTCTTCTCCTTCTCCTCCTCTCTCTCCTCTGCCGGTCTGCAACAGCAAAGAGAAACACCGCAGCCCTGAATAAACCCTACAGCCTCCCAAACCCTAAACCCTCGGAAATCCTAAACCCTAAACCCTCGCGCTCGGCCACCCCCTCTGCCACGCTTTCCAGTGTACAGACAGCCCAGCAAATCCCACTGCAGCAGCAGCAGCCAAGGGCCTCTTCTCAGCAGCACTTTTGAGTCCTCGGGGGCCCCTGGGGTCCCCCGAGGGGCCTCGGGGGGCCCCCCGATGCACACCGCGCAGGGGGCCCCCACTCCGCAGCAGCACAACTGCTGAACCCTGGGGCCCCGGGGGGCCCCCCGGGGGGACCCCCGGGCGCAGCTGCGCAGGGGCACTGCTGCAGAGGGTACTGGAGAAACGACTGGCCTTCAGGGGGCCCCCGGGGGCCCCCCAGCAGCAGCCAAGAAGATCTGGAGGGTGCCCTTCAGCGGGGGCCCTCCAGGCAGTGCGGGGGCCCCAGGGGCCCCCAAACCCTCCCGAGAGACCCGCGCCCCGCAAGGGCTGGCGGGGGCCCCTTTGGGGGCCCCCAGGCTGCAGCAATTGTGTCTGGGGAGGCCCCGGGAGAGACAAAAGAGAAAAGAAAAAGAAAAGAAATTAAAAAGATAAAACTCACCTCGGGGCATCGGGAAGAAGAGAAGTTGGCTGGAGCTCGCGCTGGAGGTCGCGGAGGTTTACCTTCGTGCCCTTGCTTTTGGGGGCCATGGTTAGGGTTTAGGGTTTAGGGTTTAGGGTTTGGGGTTTCGCGCTTTCGCTTTCGGGTTTGCTGCCTACTTATCACAAACTGCTGCTGCAGAAGGTAAGAGCTCGACACAAACCCACAGCTCACCGCCGGAGCACCAACAACAACCGCTGCTGCTGCTGCAGCCGCTGCCCTCAAGTGCTGCTGCTGCGCCTGCAGCAGCAGCTGCT
This sequence comes from Eimeria tenella, assembly GCF_000499545.2. Classification (NCBI taxonomy): domain Eukaryota; phylum Apicomplexa; class Conoidasida; order Eucoccidiorida; family Eimeriidae; genus Eimeria; species Eimeria tenella. Next base: position 168,636 of record NW_013543457.1, read on the forward strand.
GCTGCTGCTGCAACCGGCTCTGGGACTGTTCGGCCCTCTGTCTGCCTCTTCTCCCTCTAATTTAATTCCTTTTTATTTTCTAAATCATAAATGCTCTTCGAATTAGCCTTTAGCCCTCCATCTTACCCCCAACAGGGCCCCCACTGCTGCTGCTGAGGGGCCCACCGCCTGCGGCGGCTGCAGCTACCCCTACTTTAGGCTTCGTTCCCCGCTTTTTGCCGGCTTTTCCTGAAAGTATTGATGTAAACTGCTTTATTTACCTTTTCTTCTTTTCACAGAACCAAATCTCTGCAAATTTCACGCGCTTTTCGGCCTTTCCCGTTCGCGCCGTGGCAGTCACCGGCTCGCGCTGAGCTGTACATACACCCCAACGGTCAGCTGCAAACCCCAGCAGCGCTACACCCTCACAAATACCAAACTGCATTTTCTCCCTGTCTAAATTAAGTCCAAAATAAGCCTCAATTAAGCCTATAAAGACTAAAGGCCGGCTGCAGCAGCCCGCGAAACAGCAACAAGGCTAAGGCAGTGAGCTCCCGCTGAACCTCCAGCTGCTGAGGCCAGCGCTGCTGCAGCAAAAACGAAAGGAAATACAATTAAAATGAAGAGCCGCAACTCCGAAAGCGAAAAGAAAGGACGGCGAGGGGTGTCTAGACAGCGTTTCGAAGCGAAGAGCTCCAAACATACGCTTCTCTCGACAAAAAAAGTGAAGAAGATACATCAAAGGTCCTACAGGCCCTAGGCATTGAACAGAAACACTCTCCTAAGAAGAACGCTTGCTGCGCAGTTCTAGCAGCAGCACAGGAGCTCCTTTTCATTTCTGCTGTAGCCTCCAGGCTTCGCTGCTGCCCCGTTTCCATATCTCTTGCTGCTGCTGTATCTGCCAGTTGCTGCCAAACAAGTGTACCCATATTCTCCAGAGAAGGCCTAGGCTTTAGTTGAGAAAAAGCCCTGAGACAAGCAAAACGCTGCAAGCAAATCGCTGGTTTGCTGCTGCTGCAACAACTTCACTTCTGCTGCAGTTTGCAGAACACTGCAACGACCTTGTCAACAGCAAATGACAGCACAGAATGAAGAACCAAGCCAAGTGCTACTGTATATTTTAGCTGCATGCGGAAGAAAGCATACATAATGCGTTCATGTTTTGTATATTTCAGCAGTAGTGCAAGCAAAAAGATGCAGAAATAAACTGGCGCATCTTCTTAAGGACCTGCTAAACGCTTCAGGCTAGAGGAGCAAGACGAGCCACTGCATGCAGACAGCATATCATTTACCACGGCTACTTCTTCGTCAGCATTTTTCTCCAAGACAATTACAAGACCTTTGTACTTCACCAAAATCATTGAAGTGGATGCCCTCCACCATCTGCTGGACGCGTTGAGCAGGAGAAGGGAGGCCCTTGTGTTCTTTTGCTTCCAGCATAGTCCATTAGCACAGACATGGACAAAAGTAGCTGAGCTGGTAGCGAGCTCTTGACTGGAAAGTGCTTACAGGCCCTCAGTAGGTCTTAAGGGGAGCTTTTGTTGTAGGATAATTGGCAGAGGCGAGCGGTGCACTATGTGGCTTCGAAAAAAGTCATATCTATTTTGATGAAATGACTAGCAGTCATAACCATGTAAAGAGACTTAGCTTAGGAGTGATCAGGCCCAGTGAGTTCTGCAGTTATGGGGACTGGGGCTCGCGAGAGGCACTGATGCTGAAGTGCGCAGCAAGGGCACACAGGGATGAAGAAACATTCAGATCAATCCCTTTGAGAACTGAATTTACATTGGCGATCTTCAAACCTTATTTATTCAGAGGCAGCGCCTTTGGGGGCTGGCGTTCAGTATGGACTTGTTTAGCCGGAGCGGGAGAGATACGTGAAAATCAGGCTGCGTCTAGGAGAGTACAATGGCTGGCTAGCCACTTTCTAGAAAATGGTTAGCCACTGGCTAGCCATTGGCTGGCCATTGCCAGTCAAGCTTTCCCTGAAGACATAAACGCAATCTGGGCAGCGCATACAGGAAAAGAAGACTTCGGTTCAAGATTTAATGTAGCGGCGACATCCTGAGGACTTCTGAGAGTCACGCTTTGTGACGCATGAAGCCCCCAGCTGGGATTTTTTCGCAAATGCCATTGTCGCAGAACGGAGCCAATAGATATCCATGGGACTCCGTTTTGTTTTTCGTGACTAACGCGAGATACTGTTTTGTTTTCCACGAATTTATTTTAGGAGCCGCTCTTCTTTTCCCTTTACTGTCTATCCAGCTTTCTATTGAGCGTGCTGTGTAGTGGCCTCCGCCACGGCAGCAGCTAAAGTGAACCATGACCAGTTTGGCTTTTTGAAGTTCCTCTTTTTCCGGTTTCATAAGATCTCACATAGCACTACCAACCCCAGATATTATCGGCGCATTCAAAGGCTCTAAGCATAACCATTCTAGGCCAAATTCTTTGGGGAATGCAGACGCTTTCCCCCCGTTATTTCTTTTTCGCTGCGTTGTTGTGATATAATATGCAGTTTCAGCACCCCTTGCCAGCCTCGAATTCCAAGCCTGAGAGCAGAGCCCACTTCGCCTGGCTGCCGGAGCGCTGAGCCTCTCTGCATGCTAATTACTTCCGGTTATTAAGTCAATCTACACATTCTGAATCTTTTGGCCTTACACCCATTTCTGGGCCAGAAAATAGTGCTGCACACTCCTGCTGCAGTCCGCACGAACAATAAGATCTGTTGAATCCACGGACTGCCTGGTGCATGAGTGGCCACATGGGGAAATAATTGCACAGCGTTTGCATTTGCTAAAACAGTAATGCTCCCGTTCCACCGGCTGTATTGCATAGGGTGCCAGCGTACGGCCAGATGCCATAAATCAATGCACATATCAGCAAGGCGGTTAGTGCTGCAGGCCGCAGGCCCAGCTGGTGATGAGGTGATGGCTGTGCCGCGGCAGAGAAGAGCAAGAGGTGGGCGGCGAGCACTCGAGGAGATATCAAAAGGAATTTTAATCGAGCGGTGATGCAGGTTTGGCTAGGCGTGAGGCCGCTGGCGCCTCACACCTCCATTTCTGATGAAGCGCAGAGTAGAACGTTGCAGCAAGTTGTATAGCTATAGTTAGTTGAAGCTTTTGGTAAATTTGTTTGCTAGTAGGAGCTCACTGGAGTTCTTGTCCTGTCCTACTGATACTTGGAGTCGACAGCAGTCGCCCAAGGTTATCCAGATAACAAGTAGAATGTCCCTTCCAAAGAATCTGTTCGGGCACTCACAAGAATGCATTTAGTGAAAATCACGGACGAGTTGCACAAGCGTCTGCTCCTTTGTCCAAAGGCGAGGACAATGCATTTGTTTCCCCAAAGAATTGAATTGTGGTACATGCATCGAACGGGGCTGTATGTGAGCTTCCACTGCACGGAATCTCCTCGTGGCATGCAGTTATGGTTGCTCAGTGTGTGCTGCCCTCAGCGCCGCTGCATTCCATTTGATTCACGCTGAGTCCCTGGCCTATCAAGCTTGTTCCGTGTGCGCTTGTGCTGGAAAATGTGAATACCTGAAGTGGCATGCCACCACAGAAGCGACAAAAGCAACGAATTTCAAAAGGATATCTGATGTGGCAACTCTTAACAAAGCTCGCGGCGAGCAGCCTTGCCAAAAGTGTAAATATAATTTCAGGGGGCTTGTGGCTTGCAGGACCAAAAGTCCCACATTATTAGTGACACCAAAGAGATATAGCCATTGAGCTCAGTGTGTGAGACTGGGCCACCACTAATCCATTTCCTCCAGCTTGTTTTGCCCCAACAAGCCTCATCAGTGAACACCATTTGCCTCTCAATTTTACAAGTATGCTGCAGATCACTTTACTGTCCTGCATGTCAGTGGGGGCTTTTCGAGGCTGGTAGCTGCTGCAGTCCTGGGGCTGACGGCCGCAGGGGCTTCTGGGATATGCGTTCAGAAGCAAAACTGCCACTCCACTTTCAAAGTAATCTGCAACTGGCGTTTATATATTGCTGAGCTATCTAGAGGCGCCTCTAGACTTCAGAGCACTGAAAGTGGCCGGTGGCTCCTGGTAGGTGTGAAAGGCATTTGCAGAGAAGGCTGCGGCCCGCGCAAATAAACAGGTGCTAAATAAACCTTGGCTTTTTATAGGTCCACATTGGTCCCTCTTCAACTCTCCAAACCCATATATTAAATCCTAAAACTTCACAAAATATGCACACATTCACAACAGTTTATCTAGGACGACAGCTCCGTACAAGCCGTAGCATCCCGCTTACACAACCACAAACGCGAAGGAACGTTTTCTCAAGTTTTCACATAAGTTATTTGTATACTGACAAGGCTGCAAGACGGTTGACTGTGATAACTAATCTTCACAACAATATGGAAGGCTAATAGACTGAGTCCAAGTAATTAAAGTGAAACTCAGCAGAACTTAGCTCTCCAACAAGCAGTCTATATTAGAAGGAAATCCCCAAGTCTCTGGTCGAAAGGGATAACAATAAAGAGATGCGGTGGCTCTCGCGGGAGCCATTTCTAGCAGCATGGCCCTTGCATCAAGGTAGACCTGCGAGGGCCACTGGCCCCAGGAGGTCAACAGGGCTTCAGTTTGCTTCTTTCTCGCCTTTTTACTCTCTATTTCTTTGTCTCTATTGCTGTGGCCATTTCTCCATAAAGCAAACACTGGCTTCTGGAGAGTGCCAAAAGCCTAGTGTCACCTGCTTCTCAAGCCGTACAAGCAAAGAGAAAGTTACCTACGCATTCATTGCTAGTTTAAACTGCCAGGAAATATAAATGTAAATATAATTAGTACTCTGCGGACAAAAAAGATATTCCGAGGGTCTTCAAGGTAAAAGGCAGGGTTTGCGACCTCAGCGGGAAATACTTTAAGAGGCAACTTAAACCTCTCGACCGCCATTTCTTAAGACATTTTTCTTTAAGAAAGTGGCGATTCCCAACCCCCGCAAGCTCTTCAGCCCTTGGATTGGCGCAGGCTAAGCCTCTGCCGCTAGCAGCACTCAAATGTGGGGCCAAAAGGCGAGAGGCATGGGCCCTGAATTTCGCAAATGACAGCAGCTGCACTGCAGCAGGACTTGGCATTAACAAGGCCCCGGGTCCTTCTGGATCTTGTGCAGATTGCTGCAGAAGAAGGGTCTACAAGTACTTGTTGCGCCGGTAAAACCCTAAAAAGGAGTTTCGACTGGCTATTTGCTGCTGCTGCGATCCGGGGAATCATATGCTAGTATTAGCTGTGCATTAGAGTTCAAGCAGGTGACCACACTAAGACATATGCATGTGGCTGTGTGCATGCAAAGACACATGAAGCTGTGCTGCAAAAGCCACACAGAATTTGCATGCAGCGAGCTGGCACATAGAAGGAGCATTTGCGCGCTCAAGAGATAAACATTGGCCTTCAAAAATGCATAATTGTGCACATTTTACATGCATATCTGCATGCAAAATTGTGCATGCCTTTGATATTGCACAGAACTGCTGCGCAAAGCATGTTTTTGAAGCAAGTCAGATGAACAGGGAAACTGAAGACAGCTCCCAAAAGAGCCCTCTCGGGCTGCGTCTTGGCTCCAGTTGGTTGCTGCTGCTGCCGCTGTTGCTGCAGTTGCGGGAAATGCTGTTTTGTTGCCTCAGAAGGAAGGATGATTATAAAGGTTTACTGTGCATTTACTGCACCAGTAAGGCACATAGTTGATGCTGCTGGCTGTGGCTAGCTTTCTAGGTAGATAGGTAGCTGCAAAGGGCTGGACCTAGCTGTCAAAACTCATTCAGCTCTCTAGCAGTGGGTTCTAACACGGGGGCAGCAGCATTTCTTGTCTTACAGACACAGCTGGGCAACACCACCAGCAGCAGCAGCAGCTGCTGCTGCTGTGCTGCTGCTGTCGGCGGCAACTTATTGTCCTTCTCCCCTCTATTTATCCAAAAAAGCACCCAAGAATCTAGGTTGCTCTTGTTTCATCACATTCATTGCTGCAGCTTCTGTTGGTAATGAACATGTGCTGCTGCAGGAGGTGCCTCGTGGCAGGGCTGGGGCGGTAGGAGCGCCCGTCCCTGAGCCACGGAATAATGCTCATTCATTGAAATAAAGATAAATGAAGGGTCAAAAAGAAATAAACAGACTGGAATTTATTGTATTCTGCTGCTGCAGCAGCAGCAGCCGCAGTGACCCTTAGTGGCGGCGCAGCTTTGGCGTATAGGACGTCACCCCATTGAACGCCACAGCAAATTGGCTGCATAATTAAACAAAGCAACTTAGATAAAACAAAAGTAATGCAATTAAAATAATGAATTAATTTGAAGAAATAGTTTGGCAGTCAGACACTGCCCCGCGGCGGCTGCAGGTAGCAACACTCGAGCAGCAGCAGCAAGAGCAGCAACAGCAGCAGCAAACAGGAGCAGCAGCAGCACAAGCTATAGCATTTGGGCCTGGTAGAGGCAGCCTATAAAATTCAAAGGGAGTCTCGTTTCTATTTAATGCGCTCAAGAACTCCCGGTTTCCATTGCAGCGGCGACAACAGCTGCTGAGCAGCAGCAGCAGCAGCAGCAGCAGCAGCGAAAGCATTATTGTCTGTTCGTACAGTGCCGCCCTCAGCTGTCCCTCTTCCTCAAGCCCTGGGCTCCCTCATAACTGTCATATTTTTTCCAGTGCTGCCTATCTACTGCTGCTGCTTGCTGCTGCAGCAGCAGCAGCGCTGCTCTGCTGCTGAGGCCCGCGAGACCTCTATGTCTGATCTTGCTTCAGCTGCTGCCTCCTGCTGCAGCTCCGCAACTACTTTTCCACCATTTACTTCATATTTTATATTTTAATTTTTGCTGCAAGAGAATATATAGCTCAAGGGTGCCCCGGGCGCCCCGCAGCGGCGGTGCCGCAGGGCCACCCCCACCACAGCAGGTGACCCTGCAGGTGACCCCACAGCCTGGGAGGCCTGCGTGGCTGTACGCTGCTGCAGCAGCCTCGCCAGCAGCAGCAGCAGCTCAGAAAGCCCCCCTTTTTTGCTTCCTTGCAGCAGCAGAGGGCCTCCGGCTGGCCCTGAAGGCCTCAGCTGAGGCACCCGGCAGCAGGCGCCGCAAGGCAGCAGGCAGCAGCAGCAACAGCAGCAGCTGCAGCTGCAGCAGCTGCAGCACCGCCGCGTGCTGCAGCAGAGACACATGCGTGCAAGGCTACGAAGCACCCGAGAGGGAAAGCAGTTGTTCCCCTGCAGCGCCCTGGACAAACTTCAGCAGCAGCAGCAGCTGCTGCAGCAGCAGTGACAGAACCCGCAGCAGAAACAGAAGAAGCAGCAAAGGGAGCAGAGGAGGGTCAGAGCCTGGCATGTGGTCGTTCCCCTCACAGTCGCCTTTCGCGCTGCAGCAGCAGCAGCAGCAGCAGCAGCAGCAACAGCTGCAGCAGCAGCAGTTGTTGCAGCGCCAGCAGCAGCAGCAGCAGTTGCTGCAGCGCCACCAGCAGCAGCAGCAACAGCAGCCATTGCAGCGTTTCGGCTCCTCCGGCATTCGTCTCGAACGTCCTTACCAGCAACAGCAGCAGCAGCAGCAGCAGCAGCAGCAGCAGCAGCTTGAGTTCACGAAGCTGCTGCGCCATGCGCCGCACTCTCTGGGCAGCAGCAGCAGCGGGGCTCTCGCCTCTAGACTGACCTCTTGCGGCCCCAGCCGCTCTGTCAGCAGCAGCGTAGACATCACCAGGCCTCAGAGCAGCAGCAGCAGCGGCAGCAATGTGGGTTTCGCCAACCTCAACCCAGATGCCCCCTTCAGACTCAAC